>NW_008597164.1:0-17132 GCF_000691845.1 Merops nubicus | reverse complement strand
GCGGGGGTCGGGGGGTGTGTCTGGTGAGCCATGCGGGTCTCGGGAACGGCTGATTTATGATCTCGTGCCTCGGTCTGTTTACGCCAGGCGAGTTATTTAAAACGAGGAGAGCGAGAGGAGCCCGGGTTTTGTTTAAAAGTCTGGCGAGGAGAATTTGCCTTAAATAGTCAAGAGCTGAGATTGGAGGGGAGGCCGCCCAGCAGCTCGGACCTCCAGGGTGGGAGAGGAGCTGGCATGCGTGGGGGGAGCTGCCTGGCTGGAGGAGAGGTGGCAGGAGGCTCATGCTGAACCCCGGGGAGTTAAGTAGCCGGGGCTTTGCGTGGCCTGTGGCACCATAGCCATGCTTCACCTCCACGACATGGAATGCACGAAACTGGCAGTCTGAGGAGATACAGCTCCGGTCCTCTTGGGCCAGTGTTCACTCTGAACCCTAGTGATGGCAATCTAAAAAGCTGCTTCATGGCCAGAAGTTTCCCCTGCACAGCTACGAGCCCTTCGAGCAGCTTTCCTGCAGTCCTCCAGGCCTTGGGGCAAGGGTAAACGTGAAGCCATGCTGATGTAAGAGCCTCCCACGGGGATATGACACGAGCTTGGTTTGCTTGGTGCTGAGCACAGATATGATTGCTCTCTATAAATACATCCGGGGTCAACAGCAGGGATGGGGAAGAGCTATTTAAACTCAAGGGGGATGCTGGCAAAAACAAAAGGTTATATTTAAACTTTCCATGAGCAATGCCAGGCTGGAGGGGAGGTTTTAACTCCTGGAGCAGGGAGGTGGAGAAGGAGCACCCCAAGAAGTGACATGAGGCAGTGGGATGGGGCCAGACAGGTTCATCTGTGTCCCCAGGGTGGGCAACCCCGGTTTCCCTCTGTCCCCCATCCTTGAGACCAATAAAATCTGTGGAGAGGCTGGCAACCGGCCTTGGCACTGCAGCGATAGCTCCCAACCCCGCCCCGGCAGGACAGCAAGGAGCAAGAAGATCTTCAGATATTTTTCCACTTCTTTGACTTATTTGGTCAAAATTGCTGGCGAATTAATCAGAATAATGAGTAACTCGGGTGCCTCGAAGCACTCAGCAGCAATGGTGGAACACTGACAGGCAGAGCTGTTGTGCAAAACCCATCACCCTGCATTGCTGCGAGTGCCTGCCCCCCAAAATCCGGGTTCCTCTTGCTCAATCCTCATCTCTGTTAAATCCTGCACCCACTGTCAGTGCACTCACCATCTGCCGAGCCCGAATCCTTGTAACCTTGCCCATCCCTGCACCTAACTCTCCAATAATTGCTGCATCCCCTCCACTCACTGAACCTAAACCCACCCCAGGCAGCACCCGATGGGACAAGCACACGCTCAGGGTGTCTCCATTGGGTCCATCCACCAGATCCTTGAACATCAGCAGTTGCTTCTGGGCACGGCGTGGGAGAGAAATAAGATTTGGGAAGTGTTATGGAGACCTCCATAACAGAAAGGGGAGGAGGAAAAGAGGGCTCTGTGGTGGGGCAAGGTGGTGTCGCAGCCCCAGTGGGACACCAACCTGCCTTTTTTTGGCACCTTACCTCAGACGGATCTGAGCCTGAGGACATCACCAGCTCCAGCGGAATAGTAGTACCATTTGCAGAGCGGGGGATGAAATATTCAGAGAGGTTTAGAGCAATTCAGTTCCTCCAGCGAAACATGCTGATGAATATTTCAGGGCCAGGAGCTGGCTGAGCAATTCACCAAAGAGCCACCCTGGAACCACCGTGGCAATGGTGTGGTCTGGCAGGGATGCTGCTGGGGATCAACCGGGAGCATCAGGTCACACCAGTCAAGATGCTCCACAGAGCAGAGCTCTGGGACAGCCTAAAAGCAACTGTTTGGGGCATGCAACCAAGGATGCCTCTCCTGAAGGTGTCTTCCCACCCTGCTCAGGGGCAGCGAGGGCTTGTTCCCATACACATGTCCACCCATCATCCTACGTCACTTCAGAGCTGCTTCCCAGCAAACACCATGACAGACCCCATCTTCCCAGTTCCTCCCAGCTGACCCCCAGCTTGCTTATGCCCTCCAAGCAGCCTGGTCTCTGTGCTCCTACACCATCACCTCACGCTTTGGGCTTGCTGTAGGGGGAAGGTGACAGCGTTTGGTACGGAGGACATTCATGCCATCATAGGAAAGCCCTCTCCCAGCACCAGCCCATGGTGATCTGGTCCTTCCTAGGCTGTAAGAGAAGGAAGTGGAGCACAGAGACAGTGAAGTATGGTCTCTAACGTGAGGCCCATAAACATTTGCCACCATAAATTAAAACAGAGCTGCCCGCATCTGCCATGCTCCCAGATCCCCTAAGCTGCAGCCCCACCTGCACTGGTGTTGCAACGATCAGGGGAGTGTCTGGAGTCATGTCCCAGGTGAAAAGTTCAGATCTGAGCTGGGGGAGCCTTGGGGGCAGAGGAAAGGATTTGAGACGAAACACCCAGGGATATGCTGGCACCCCTGCTGTCCTCGAGCCAGCACGGAGCTGCCTGCCACATCCAGCCATGTGCCCTCCTTGCTCCCAGGGGAGCCAGCATGGTGTGTTGGGAAGGGGCTTTAATTCCTGCAACATCCCCTGGCTGTGGCAGCGACAGGCCCGGGAGCTGGTGGAGCAGGGAGGTGGTGAGCTGATGGGAAAGTTTGGGATAGCAGGAGGGAAGGCCGCCTGCCGGCAGCGCAGCCACGGGCCGAGCCGGCTCTGGGGCCGCATTCCCCAGGGACAGATAAAAGCTACCGTAAAAGGGGAGACCTGTCACTGGGGCTGGCCTGGCTTGTCTCAGCACGAGAGTGGTGGAACCACTCAGCGATGGGTGCCACCGCAGCTCCAATGGCTGAGGGCCACCTTATCGGTGGCACACCGCGGCCCCCCAGCACTTGCTGAGCCACGGCCGGGAAGGCACCGAGCCACCGGGGCACCTCCTTGCTCAGCCCCGTCCTTGCCCCGTGATGGCAACCTGCAGCTGCACGCCCGGCTGGAGCCGTCACATCCCATCAGGCTCTGCCGAGCCCCCACCGTGGCCCTTCGGTGGCAAGCTGGGATGGCTCGTGGGGGAGCCCTGAGTTTCCAGGGGTACAGCAGTGGTGCCTGGCTCCCTCCAATCACCCTTGTGCACTCAAGGGAGTGGGGACCTCTGAGATAGCAGCCCCCTCTGAAAGAGCAAGGTAACCCTCGGCATGGCAGGAGCTGCAGGGGGGCCGGCAGCAGCGACAGCTTTAGCTGATGATGGGCAAAAGGCTGGAGATCCATAAGCAGGAAGAGGCTCTTTGGGAGTCAACCACAAAATATTGTCTTTGTGCAGCTCCGCTCCCCCGCCCGTGCCTTCTCCTGGAAGTCTCGGGGAGAAGGTTTCCTTCCTCCTCACCCCTCCGGAACGGCATCGTTCCTCCCCTCAACCCGAGAGTGAGCCAGGGTCGAGGGTCAAAGGGCTTCCCGAGTTCAATGTGCTCATCACCGAACCGCTGCCCAGCGGAGCCGGCAGCGAGCGGCACATTCGTGCCTGGGACGCCCCGGGGACAAGTCTCCCCTCGAGGCCTCCAAATTTCCCCCTTCATCACCCCAATCGCTGGAGTCCCCCCTTCTGCACTCAGCTCCCTGCTTCATTCTTCCCTTGACCTGCCGGCCTCCAGCTGCCGGCCCGGCCCCCGCGCATCTCTGCGAAGAGCCATTGCGGCTTCACCCCACTGCTGGCAGGTTTGCAGGGCTGGAGGAGGAGCCCACGTCTCTCCAGCCCCATCTCGGCACAGCCACGCTAACACGGGCAGCCCTGCTCCGCGCCAGCCTCATCACCAGCCCCCACCCCGGCCCCGGCCAGCCACTCCCTTTGCCTCCACACGCTGGTGGCCGCTATCAAATATTGATGGCGCTGCGTGGTAAATAAGCATTATGAATTTATGACTTGCTGAATTAAATAGGCTCCATCTCGGGCCGGCTGCTGCGCGGCGAGGCGGAAGGAACGGCGGCGTTGCTGGCACATGCGGCAGCGAGGGGTGCCGGCACGGCCCCGAAAACTGACCGCCTTCAACCCCAAACCAAGGCCTGCATTTGAGAACACCCCGAGCGACGCAGCCTCAGAGAGCTGGTGCCAGAGCTACTTCACCCCTGTGGACTATTTGCTGCCCTCTGCATTTCAGCACTCCCCGGGGCAGCCAACGGGGCAAAATTTCCCCTCTGTGGAGCTGCAGCACCTCGGAGTAGGAAGGAGTGAGCAACTCAAGGCTCGGGTTCACCGGTTTAAACAATATCCAATCTGGCACTACGGTTCTGTGACTAACCGGGTTAATTAATAACATGGCAAGTGTTTGCCCGGCACAGGAAAGCAGCACAAAAATCCCAGAATCATAGAATTATTAAGGCTGGAAAAGACCTCCAAGATCATCAAATCCAGCTGTCAACCCAACACTCCCATGACCTCTAAACCATGTCCCCAAGTGCCACATTCACACATTTTTTGAACCCCTACAGGGATGGAGACTCCACCACCTCCCTGGGCAGCCTGGGCCAAGGCCTCAGCACCCTACAAGGAAAGAAATTCTTCCTAATATCCAGTCAAAACCTCCCCTGGTGCAACTTCAGCTCATTGCCTCTCATCCTATCACTGGGTACTTGGGAGAAGAGACCAACCCCCACCTCACTCCAACCTCCTTTCAGGGAGCTGTAGAGAGCCAGAAGGTCTCCCCTCAGCCTTCTCTTCTCCAGACTAAACACCCCCAGGTCCCTCAGCCGCTCCTCATAAGCCATGTACCCTAGAGCCCTCACCAGCTTTGTTGCCCTTCTCTGGGCCCACTCCAGCCCCTCAAGGTCCTGTGGTGCTTCAAAACTGACCCCAGTCTTCAAGTGGTGACCTCCCCAGTGCTAAGTCCAGAGGAGAAATATTTTTGCCTGAGAAAATATGTCCCTTCACAACTCCCTGCCACACCACAACAACAGGAGAAGCAGCCACACATTGACCATCCAGCAAGGCCTGGGTCATTGCTTGTGCCATGTCCCCTGTGACATGGCAGCAGGGTGTCACCAGGCCTGGCTGATGACCACACTTGGCAGAAGGGACCCCCACTTCTTCTGTTAATAAAGCAAATTATCTTCTCATGGCTCCCTTGTGGTGAAAGGCTGGAGTTGGCTCCCTGGTGATGGGCACATCCTCCAAGAGCAGCACGGACAGGTCCTGGCCTGACACTAGAAAGCCACCACCCTGGCACTGGAAAGTACACTGTGCTGGGGTGATCTGCTTCCCAAACCAGCCCTGGGCTCCTTGAGCGGTAACTGGGCCACCAAGGAAGATCACCAATGGCTGGCTGGGGCTGCATAGGTCTGTGCTACCCCAACTCCACCCTGTCCTCCTGTCCCCATCAGGGCTTCCCAGTAGGGCTTTGCCACTCAACGACAGCATGAGCCAAGCATGCTCCAGGCACGCTTGGCTCATTGCATGGCCAGACAGAGCCAGCCTGGGCAGCTCTTCTGCCACCCCTAAATTCACACTTGAGGACCCCTCCTCAGTGTGTTCGGTTCCCATCATCACTGGGCAATCCTTCGCTCCCACCCCCGCGTTTCCCCCACTGTACCCCCATCTCCTCATCCAGGCCAGGACGTTCCCACATGGTCGTGTGTGCCCTGGGTGGGCTGGGAGAGGCCATGTTCACATGGGACGTCAGTGTGGCCAGAGCCCCTGAGGATGCTCCAGCCTGGCCACCCCTGGCCCCTTGCTGCTTGGGAAGAGCCCGTGGGCTTCAGCCTGGCCCCATGGGGGGTTGTTTGCTGTGCCAGACCCCCACACCGCAGCAGCATCAGCTCCGCACCCCAGCTGGGCAGGGTGCTGCAGGACCCCACCCAGGACAAGGATGGGTTTGGTGGGTCTGTGCCCTGCTCACACCAAGAAGGTGTTCTGGGGACTGCCAGGGTGAGGGAAGCAGCTGGAGAAGGGGCTGAGATGAGCAGGGGTGAGGGAAGGGATGGAGGGCAAAGCGGTGGGAGATCCCTCATCTCTGCCAGCTGGGGCAGAGCCATGACCTTTGTTTTTTTTTATATTTTCCACTGTCCCTCTGGAGAAAAATCATAAGTCTGGTGGGGGGAAAGCAAACTTGGGATAAGCCCTCCCCATGGGAAGCACGGTCCTGGCATCACCCCCCACATTCCCCCCTGTCCCAGCGGTTTGGCGTGGCAAGGAGGAGGCTGCAGTGGCCATGACAAAGGCCACGGCCTGAGTCTATGTGCCAGACCCAGGGGATGACACTGCGAGGTTAAACCACATCACTCCCTCCCCATCTGTGACAGCCAGGAGCAGCCAGATGATGAACAGATCCCAGCTCCCTTCCTGGATCCAAACCCAGAGAAGCCCAGCGAGTTCAAACACTAATTCATCGAGCTCCTGAGGCCACATAAAAATCTTCTTCCATCTGAAATCAATTCGTCCAAGAATTCCTCCAGAGGCTGTAGTCCTGAGAGCTTGAAAACTCATCCGGCACGACGTTCACGGGATGCAGCGCTCGGAGTTGGTGGTATTGGAAAGAGCAGCTCGGGAGAAAATGGCTTGTTGTGAAAGAGTGACCCCAACTGTCGTGCTGGAAGGAAACCTCCGCTGCATCCCAGCTGCCGCGACGCCAGACGGTGAGAGGCAAAGTGTCAAACCCACTGCAGGGAGACACGAGAAAGGGAACAAAAGTCATGGGGTTTTGCAGGTGACATGGCTCCGTGACCACCTCCAGCAGGAGTTCGTGGTGAGGTGTGGAAGGGGAAGGAGGCTGGTGAGGAGAAGCAGTTGGTTTTGTGCTGCAACACTTGAAAATATATTTGAGCCTTCCAAATTTCAGGTGGGATGTAAATGGGTCGATGTCTCTATTTCCAGTGCCAGCAGCATTGAGGGACGCTGGTGTTCCTGGTGTCACCTTCCTGCCACCAGGCACCCTCCTGGTCCACACCTGCAAATCTGTGCCCCTGCAAGGCCACAGGGAGATCATGCAGGAGTTGACACAATTCCCATAAAAAGGAGGAAAACTCAGTCACTAGTGGGGCTGTAGGGGACAAAGGACCAAAGGAGGGACGAAAGACCAGGTAGCGGATGGCGTGACAAGTGAAACTGGTGGGGGCTGCCTGGAGCTGGGGTGCAGAGGGAGCAGGGTGGCCGTAGGGTAAAGGGGAGGGGTGGGTTTGGTTTCAGGGATGCTCCACCCCACACTGTTCCACTCCAGCAGTGGGGCAGGGTGCAGCCCCCTCAGCATCGCTCTCATGCTTGGGTTCACCCCATCACAGCCCAGTTTGGACAGCCACCAACAGAAACTGGGAAAATTCTGGGCAGACTGGGAGCGCTGCAAAATAACCAACCCACCAAGAGCCTGGAAATCAATCCCCAGGATGATGGCCCCAGGAAGTCCAGAGAGAGATCTGGGGCATGAAGAGCTCCAAAACATGTCATTTTTCAATCAGCTGAAAGCAGAATTTGGCAAATAGTTGTAAAAAAATGCTAAAAAAAAAAATGTTGGCAGTGCCAAAAGAGGCACTTTAGTATTTCCCAGGTACTTGGAGGTTTAAGTGTTTGGGAGGTTTTAAAGAGTCTCCTCACTTAGTAAAAAGGAGGAAAATATTTAAAGGCACATGTAACATTTCAGCTGGTCCAGAAAAACCTGCGCCTCTGCCCAGCTTGGGGCTGGTGGGAGTGATGATTGAGAAAGGAACAGGGTGAAGAAGGGTGCTGGGCACCCCAGTGGTGGGGCATTGGCCCAGGCTGCCCAACGTGGTGGTGGAGTCCCCATCCCTGGAGGGCTTCAAAAAACATATAGACGTGGCACCTGGGGACATGGTTTAGTGGTCATGGGAGTGTTGGGTTGATGTGAGACTTGATGATTTTAGAGGTCTTTTCCAAGCTCAGTGATTCTAGGATTCTGTGAGGGGGGCATGTCGGGGGGTGATCACGGGAACATGTGCAGAGGACGGCGACAGGTGCCTGGGCTGGTGGCACATGGGCACCCCACAGACCTCAGCTCCCCGTTGCCTGTCAGAGCAGAGGCAGCGGTGGCTCAACCTCCCGTCCTCAGGCCGGTTCCCACGACCTGCTGCACTTCCTGCGGTCCTGCGGCTGGTGGCCGCCGCGCGGCTCCGGGACGCGGTGGCGGAAACGCCACCATCGGGGTGGAAGGAGATGCCGAGAGCCGGCCCCGGCCTGGGAACGGCCTCTGCACGGTGTTCCCCAGTCACCCTGCTCTCGGGAAAGCTGGCCTTGGGTTCTTTCTTCTCAATGTCCAGAGGAAGGCTGAGCCCCGAGCAGAGCTGAGGCAGGACATTTTACAAAAAGCCTGGGCTTGGCTCCAGCCCAAACCCATTTCCTCTCACTCCCGAAGGACTGGCTGAAGGGGGCACTCCGGGAGGCGGATGCTCTCCGTGTTGCCTTTGGCCTTCTTGCAGAAGTCTGCAGGAGGATGCAGGAAGCAAGGACGCTTTCCTGATCAGGCTCAGCCCTTGGATCATGGAGCTGCCGGTGGCACCCATCTTACATACGTTGCATGACCCAAAAACTCAAATCCAAAGGATCCAAGCACCAGTTTCCCATTGAGAGGTGTCATGAGTCTCCTCCACAGGCCAGCATGGCTCTTCTACCAGCTACTAAGGTTTGCAGTGAGGGTTCCCAATGGCTATGCTACCTTCATCCACACCCTAAACTTACGGGTGAGCTCCGACACCACGTGTACACTGTACACTCAGCTTTTGGTGTATTTGGGAATGTCCTCCATGCAGGTAGCTCATAGAATTATTCATTCTGATTTGAAGAGACCTTTCAGATCATCGAGTCCAACCGCTCCCCCAGCACTGCCAGGGTACCACTGACCCATGTCCCTCAGCACCACATCTCCATGGCTTTGGAACCCCTCCAGGGGTGGGGACTCCACCACTGCCCTGGGCAGCCTGCCACAGCCCTGGCCAACCCTCAAGGGGAAGAAATTGTTCCTCAGGGCCAACCTAAACCTCTCCTGGGGCAACTGGAGGCTGTCTGCTCTTGTCTTCTTGCTTGTTCCTTGGGAGAAGAGCCCGACCCCCACCTGGCTCCAGCCTCCTGTCAGGGAGCTGTGGAGAGCCAGAAGGTCTCCCCTGAGCCTCCTTTGCTGCAGGCTCAGCACCCCCAAGTCCCTCTGCTGCTCCTCACCACACCTGGGCTCTAGACCCTTCCCCAGCTTCGTTGCCCTTCTCTGGACATGCTCATGAAGATTTTGATCAGTATTTCAGAGGACTACAGATGCCCTGCTCATGATTCCCTTACTCAGATGTTTGATGGGCATTTTTTCAAATTCCTTCATGCAAAATATTTAGACCTTTCTTGAGTTTGGGTTCATTTGGTGGCTGGAACTGGAGCCCCAGGGATGGAGGTCTGCCCCTGGACATGAAGACACCAGCATTACAGCACAGCTGTGTGCCTGGTTTGGATCTCCCAAAAGAGAAAGGTGTCTGGAAATATTTTAGCTGTGATCTCATAAAGAAAAAAACTTTTGGTTTCTCAGGGACAAATCTTGGCAGCCAACACAGCAGGATGAATCCAGCTGGAGACACCTGCAACACAAAGGTGTTTCTGTCCCAAGCCACAAGGAAAGCCGTACAGAGCCCGGGGAGGCCCTTTTCCTGTCACCCCCTTCTTTTCTTTCCTCTCACCATTCTTCGTGCAAAGCTGTGTTCAAAGCACACTTCCCTGGAACAAGGAGAATGACATGGTGATCGCTATGAAAGATTTTGGCATCTGAACGTGTTCTGAGTGGACAAACCCCCGCCCCATTTTTCACTGCTGTTACAACAGTGCTGGAGAACAATGTGCAGCACACACCCCTGCAGCCAACCCACCTGCGAGAGCGCTCACACGAGATGTGGCAGGAGCAGGCTGGGGAGCAGAGGTCACCACAGACACCCAAAGATGCTCATGGGTGGTTGGTGAGCAGAAGAAGTGGGCTGGGGATCCTCCTCTCCCACTTTGTGAGTGCAAGAAACCGTCCCAGCTGCATTCCCTGTTCCCATGTGGGTGCACATCCCACCCAGCTCGCTGTGGATGCGCGGTGACAAGCCCCGAGTTGAGTTTGTGAGATAAAACCAGAGTCATTCATCACCTATCTTAACAGGCAATTGGATGAGAAACGCACGGTTTCTTCCTTTCTACCAGTTTGCTACAGGTGATCTCAGTTTGGAGGTTTCGAGGCTTTGGTGAATACTCAGCCTCTCCTCCAGACTAAACGAGCCCAGGTCCCTCAGCCGCTTGTCACGAGCCATGTTCCCCAGACCCTTCACATGAGCTTCGTTGCTCATGTCTGGACCCACGCCAGCCCCTATGTCCTTCTTATACTGTGGTACCCAAAACTGACCCCAGTGCTCAAGCTGTGGCCTCCCCAGTGCCCAGTCCAGGGGCACGATCAGTTCCCTACTCCTGCTGGACACACCATTTTTGATCCAAGCCAGGATGGCGGTGGCCTTCTTGGCCACCTGAGCACATGCTGACTCACGTTCAGCTGGCTGTCTACCATCACTGCCAGGTCCTTGTAATTTCATTCTCCAAATTGTGATAAATAATGGACCAGCATTGTTTGGGAAAAGATCCATGATACCACAAACCACAAACCTGTAGGAGATATGCACCTACAAACACATACCTTCCTAACAGAACAATTCAGAGGATGGTTTTAACAGGATTTGGAAACTATAAAGGAGCTCGCCTCCAGAAAATTGGCAACTTGAGGGTTAGCAGCACCCTGGCTGTGGAAAAATATTCTTCCATCAGCTCTTTCAGAAAACACCCAGAGGTCTAACAGTCAGCGAGCCTCAGCGGGGAGCCCCCCGCAATTTCACTGAGCCTGCAAATTCCTGCGGGGCTGCGAAAACACGAGCTTGAGGAATTCAGCAGCACAAGAACTTCGGAAACGGCAACGAGCAGAAGCCTCACACACACCCAGAGCCACAGAAGAGAAGAATCCAAGCACACAGGTTTGGGGTTTTTGTGAGGAGGCATCCTCAAGTCCAAGCGGTGACATCCATATTTGCACGTGACACAGAAAGAGAGGAATGACATCACCTTTTGCAGAAGATGGGACAGAGGTAGGATCAGGCTCTAGATATATCTGGATATTAGACCTCAGCTGAAGCCTCTGAATGATCCAGGGAGTTAGAACAGGCACAGACACATTATTAGGGGGGGGTGTAGCATTGAGAAAAAATTATTCAAGCAAATGGAGGAGGTGTTCTGCCTGGACAGGTCCTCAAGCTTCTCAGCTTTTTGTTTCCAACAGCCTCACTGCCAGCAACCCAAACTCCAACCCATAGGCCCTTCTGGAAGATGGGACCAAAACCTGGGTGTTGGACCCACAGGACTTAGGCTCAGTCTCCTTAAACCTGTGCTGCTAACACGATGGAGCACGCAAGGTTCACCATGCTGCTGGTGTCACCTCACCACCACACACCCACTGCTGAGGGGGTTTGAGATGGCTCTTTAAGGCTTTCCAGGGCTTCAGTTGTCCCTTCTGAGACTTCTTAGTTTAGGGTCTAGCCAGAGGTTAAGGCAAATGATAAAAAACAAGCTCCCCCAAGACACAGTTGGACTTTTTTTATGGCTGGACTTGATCATCTTAAAGCTCTTTCACAACTGAAATGATTCTATGATAGTTCTCAATACTTGTCATGTGAAATTTCTAAGAAGAATCGCTCAGACACCAAGAACTGTAACAAGCAGATGCAAACTTTTAATTTTCAGATTGTCCTTCCAATGTGCAGTCAGCTTGTGGTCAAAAATGCAACTCCCAAAATGCCTTTCAGATTTTTGGCTGGACTAGCAGCAGCCTCCATCCAGCCACTACCATCATCATCATCATGATGCCTTTTCATGCTGACACACTCAGACATCCTTTTCCACAACCCCATTTCCATTCACAGGAACCACCATTACCTGAACCACCAAAAACACACTGAAAAAACAGCTTACAAGCAAGACTCGTTGCACAGAGGCCATACATAGATCTCCTGATTTTGTCTGAATTCAGGCAGATCTTTTAGAAACACCTCCAGCTCCATTCATCCCATCTTTACATGGTGTCTACAAGGAGCCAAAACACCCTGAGAGTATCTATTCAGAACATCAAGCAGAGCTGTCTGTTCTCCATTCACATGCAGATGACTAAAGAGAGGTGAAATGAAGCCCGTGATGATACCTCTGTTAAATGAGTGAGGGAGATGTGCCAGAAAAGATGAGCTCATGGTAAAAGTAATTGAAAGAGCTTTTACAAAAATCAATACAGAGAGAGACCTGGCTGGATTCAGATGGGTGACATGCCAGCAGAAGACACCTCCTCACTGCCTGTGGGCTTTCCTGTGGGTGTTTTTTTACCATTCTGTCCTTAGATTTTCCCCCTTTTTGTCTCTTGGTGGCACTCACCACATCCTGCACTGGCTTTGTCTGTGTCCTGGAGTGTGACCTACTGCACAAGCAGCCAAGGAAAAGAGCTCTGGGCACTGAGGAGCAAGGGTGATGCAGAGGAGAAGCTCCCTTCAGGAGAAACAGAGGCAGGGAGACACGGGAGCATTTATTTTGGTGACCTCCTGAGCTAAGCTCCACTGAGCGTGTAGGTGCCTGAACCTCACACCTACACGTTCCCATCTTTGCTGTAGGCTTTGTTCTTCGCTGCTTGCTTTTTCCATCACACCCCACTCCCAGGAGATCATGGGTGCAGGGACTGCCTTTTTTTCCACGGTTTTCCAGTAGAAACCCTGCCTGCCCGACCAGGGCAGCCCATCCCGACATGCTGTGCTTGGAGGGACAACAGGTTTGTGAGGGACTCGCTCTGGCATGTCTTCTGCAGTAGCATCTCACCCCGTGCCTGTCCCATCATTCCAGCAGAGCCCCCTCTCTTGCCTGCAAAGGTGTCGGCACTGGCCCAGCGTGTCATCCCAGAGCGCAGGGCTCACCAGTGACACACAAGTCCATTAAAGACCCATCTTGAGGTGTCTTATCACCAGGTCTTATCCCTCTGACACCACCCAGCTCCTCATTCCACCCAAACAACCCCCAAAATCACACTGCACAAGAACACCTTTGATGCACGTCCCACCAGCATGAAGAGGGATGATACCTCTTTGGAGCAAAACAGAGGTCACATCAGTTTGTGGAGCTGAGGGACATGGTTCAGTGGGGACCTGGCAGTGCTGGGTTAACAGTTGGACTTAACGATCCGAAAGGTCTCTTCCAACCCAAATGATTCTATGTCTCTATGAAGTCATCTCTTGCCACGAGTTCTACATTCTTTCTTCTGCCCATACCCTGGTTCAAGGCCTTGGACGTGCCCCAAGCTAAGCCTGACGCTCAGCGTGCTCTGAAACAAGACGTTCTCTGACCTGCTTTCCTCTCATCACTAATTCACACCTAGCAGATTTTCGACTCAGCTCATGCGTGAACTCTGTGCTGGCACCGCCTAATGGCTAAAACCCAACTTCTGACAAAGCTCATTAAAAAAAAAAAAGCCACTGCTGTCGGCAACGTGCCTTGAAAACTGACTCCCAGCTCCAGGCAGGTCTGCCAAGCAATCAACCCATCCCACTGGAAACATAAAGGAACAGCAGAAACCCGCATGAGCACGGCTTGGAAGGAGCCTCCTCTTTTTGTTACAGATATGAGGCAAGCAGAAGACACGAGTCTCAACAATTCAACAGTTTAAAACATTAAAATCCACCTCTGTGATGGACACTTGTGTGAAAACCTCAAGACATGATTCCAGCCTCATGGCTGCACACATGTACTGGACCTAGAAACACAGTGAGCCAAGTTCCCAGGATGACTCCTGGTGCTGCTACGGCTGCAACACAGCAGAGACATGTTGGCGCAGGACGACCAAACTGGCAACTGGGCTGGGAGGACCGACCTATGAAAACAAAATTCACTGGCAGCGTTCACTGCTATTTCTCCTCAGCAAAACAAGATCCTCACATTAAAAAAAGAGCAGTCACGGAACAGGGGATGAAGAGGCTGCTGTTGAAAACATAATTATGTTCCCATAAAGGCCCAGAAAGTTCTAAATGACACATTCCTGAAGATGTTTTTAAATAACTACAGGGTATTAATTACATAGTAAGGTCCAAACCCTTTTCTCTCTTTGTTTTGAAACCTCTGTTTGGAAGCGGTTGTTGGAAGACAACACCTTTCCAACAGGTTATGGGACTGAAGAACTGCAGCTGAAGCTCCAGTGGGATGTGGACCTCACTGACATCAGTGCTGGCCATGCTTTGCTCTGGTGGGGAGGGTACAGATGAGGGACAGCAGCATGGTCCCTGCTGGGGGAATGGGCACAGGGCTGGGCTGCAGCCCATCCCTTCCATGATCATCCCCCTGGACTTGGCATTGGTGAGGCCACATCACCAATAGTGGGTTCAGTTTTGGTCCTTTACTCCCAGCAGGACCTTGAGGGGCTGGAGCAAGGCCAGAGTGGGGCCAGAGAAGGGCAATGAAGCTGGGGAAGGGTCTAGAGCCCAGGTGTGGTGAGGAGCAGCTGAGGGACCTGGGGGTGCTGAGCCTGGAGCAAAGGAGGCTCAGGGGAGACCTTCTGGCTCTCCACAGCTCCCTGACATGACGCTGGAGCCAGGTGGGGGTCAGGCTCTTCTCCCAAGGAACAAGCAACAGGACAAGAGGCAACGGCCTCAAGTTGCCCCAGGGGAGGTTGAGGTTGGCCCTGAGGAACAATTTCTTCCCCTTGAGGGTTGGCCAGGGCTGTGCCAGGCTGCCCAGGGCAGTGGTGGAGTCCCCACCCCTGGAGGGGTTCCAAAGCCATGGAGCTGTGGTGCTGAGGGACATGGTTTAATGGTTTAGTGGTGCCCTGGCAGTGCTGGATTACCGGCTGGATTTGATGACCTGAGAGGTCTTTTCCAACCAAAATTATTCCATGATCCCACAATTTCTTGGTGCAGCCGCCTCTGCAGTAGCGCCGCTTTCCTTATCTGAGTGAACACATCACTGTGAGGTCAGCAGGAGACCCTGTGACTGCATTGCCATGGAGCCGGCCAAGCGGGTGAACTCGCTTCTGGCCGTTTCTCACAGGGGTCAAAGGCAGCATGGCCAGGACTGCAGCCAAGGAAGAGCATGGAGCAAATGTTCAAGAGACAGCCTGTCCCACAGGGATCCCGCTTTCCTCCACGCCCCCAAACATCTGGGCAGCATCTCTGCTGTCAGTCCCCTGCACAAGAAGGCTGTGACCAAGAGGTTGTTCTGTCGTCTTCTCCTTGCCTGTCTCCATTTAGCATCTTCCATCTCAGGGTCAGGCAGCTCCAAGAGTTCTGAGGTAGCCCCAGCCCATGACTGGAGACCAGTTCCCAGCAGAGATGAGCTCTGTGTCTCTGTTCCCAAGATAGGGAAAAATGGATCATTTTTCTGTAGTTTATCTTGATGGGACATATTAAGATCTATGTAGTCCACAATTAGTCACAATAATTAATGAGAATAATTAAAGAGATGCCCAACTAATGTTTGTATGGAAAGGTTGCACACATCATCTGTACTGCATCTAGAATTGGGAATAATCAAGCCCAAAACGTGGCGTGACACACAACAGACCTACTGAGAGGTGCCCACCCTACATCAGACACAAGCCAACAACACCAGCACAACAGCATTTCTCACTGGTGACACCTTGGGCAGGGCCATCAAACAGTTTCCAGGCCAGGAGAGGACGTGGCAGGAAAATAAAAGCACCTGTTGGGTCCCATGGGCATCAACACCCCAACAAATGGTGATGCCATGGCCTGACCTCACGCAGCGTCTCCGCAGCACCCCAAAAATTGTGGCACAACTTGAGTGTCACTGCCAAGCCCAACGGCAGGGCAAAGATGATGAGCCCTGGTCTCTGGGCAGGATTATCCATCTTCTCTCCAGGCACAGGGGACACCGAGGAACAGGGCAAACGAGGCACGACGGGTGCTCCCAAAACGAGATGGGAATTTCCATGATAGCCTCTTTTGCTCCGAGCCTTGTGGCTACCAGGATGTCTTTCAGAGCACCCACCACCTTCCCCATCACAGGCAGAGACACCGAAAGAAGCAGCACCTCAGCAAGGTGTCTAAAAACCACCAGCAACAGCCCTTTGGGCCTCACAAACTTTCCTCGGCCTGGCCGTGGATTGGAAAAAAAAAATCACCAACCTTCCCAGGGGGATAGAAAAATAATACCAAGTACATTCCAGCTTTCCAAACAACAATCTCCTGAGAAGCCGGCACTGTGGGAATGTCTCTGCTGGCTTTTCCTTGCTATTATAAATAGAAGCGTGGCTGTGAGCAGAGCTTTAAACGTGGAGGAAGGGGGAAAAGGCCATTTAATGGGCTCCGTTTGAACTCGGGCTCTGGCCAGCGTCCAGCTTTCTGCAGAACAGCTGGTCACTTCCTGCCGAGCGCAAGCCAACGCCACTAAGCTGGGAAGCAGGAAGCCCATGTTGAGTGAGGGTTGCCCATGAGAACATTGAGTTCACCGGGGATGTCACACCTTGGGCTGTCATAGTGTCTCTCAGGAGTTACTTCTGCTCCCGCCAGGGCCGGGTTTCTCTTCTCCAATGGGTTGAGGACGCCAGCAGATCAGGCGAGGAGGTGTGAGGCTTCCCCAGGGCTTGCTCCCAAGGGGTCTCAAGAGCTTCTCCTCCAGCCAGCTGCTCGGTTTCTGAATCCACGTGGAGGCTTAGCACCCACCAAGCTCTGCAGGGATGAATACCATTGGTCACTCACACCGCCTGGTTCTACAGGCTCATTGTCTTTCCCTGGGTGACCACTGATGCCTTTCCTTTAGGAAACCCCTGCAGAGTCCTCCCACGGGCAACTCAACATCCTGTTGTCCACATATTCGTTCCTCTCTTCCCTAGCTCCAACTCATCAGGTAACGAGTCTGCAGTTCCCTAGGCCACCTCTGAAGCATTAGAACCATACTTGAAGTCAGATCTCACGTATCAGAGCTGGTGGCTTGTTCTGTGATGGTAGGCTCAGCAGCTGCCCGGCAGAAAAGGACCTCGAGGGGTCGGTCAGCATCGGGCTGGAGATGAGCCAGCGTGTGTGGGCCAGGTGGTGACGAATCACAGAATCCCAGACTTATTAAGGCTGGGAAAGGCCTGTGAGATCATCCAGTCCAACAAGGACCCGGGGCTGCTG
>NW_008597163.1:91934-94634 GCF_000691845.1 Merops nubicus | reverse complement strand
TCTATAATTTTATTTTATAAATAGAAACCTATTTTCTTTTGAGTAGATTTAAAAAAAAATTCTTGATTTAGTACATTCTAACCTCCTGTAGGGTCTTCATCTCTACCTCCTTTGCTCTTCTCCCTGCTAACCAGACTGTTTATTTAAAAGAATGTATTTATAAGTATCTGCCACCTTCTGCTCTTTTCTGGGGCAAATCTCCTGAACCTGGTTATTTGGTTGTGCTCAGACCCATTCTTCTCTCATTGCACTTTGCAGGATGCACAGCAAACCACAGAGACCAACAAGCAGTACTTGCATTGTCCTGAATGCTTTGCCTGGATTTTGCCTGACCAAAGAAGTACCTGCCTGCTACAAAGCAAGCCAATAATGCTGCAGTCACATTGCAGAGCACTGATAAAACCATGTAGGTCTTCTCACTGCAAAATCTGCTTACCTCGAAGCCTCCATAACCTCTGAAAATTTCTGCAAACTCATTATAACATATGAAAGACAGAAATGCAAACAAAGGGCATATGTGCTTCCTGAGAAGTCACGTAATGATCTGTTAGCAAGAACAGGTTATCGGATACATGGCAAGAGTACTGCAGAGTTTTAAAATATAATGTAGTTTGGTGTACAGCAGCAGAAAGAACCTAACTGATTATACAAAGTAATGAATAAAATTAAATTACAGAAAAGTAACTCAGCAATATGCAAGCTATGACCTTATCCTGAAGAAAATTACCAATATACCGAGGATTTGGTGAAAGGAAAGAACCAGAAACGTGAATCTGGTTCAGTCTGAACATCATGCTAGGACTTGGGGAAAAAACGAAAAACAAAACAATTATGCCAGCACTGGGAGAATCTAGCTAAGCATCAAAAGCTTCTCTGAATCCTGTTTCTCTGTATAACACAGGAACAATGACAGAACTCAGTGGAACTCAGAATATTATTTATAAAGTGGAAATTAGAAACAGCAGTGGGGAAGCGAAAAAGGAAGTAGTCAAGCAAAAAGTTACTTCCTTTTGTCCTCATATGAATTTATTTTCATGATTGATTTTAGCCCATTTTAACTTCTGACAGATCTGTTCATCAAGAATGACTGAAAATATTTATGTTCTTAATATTTTGGTCAAAGCAAAACTGGTCATTTCGTAAAGCTATTGCCACTAAAATATTACAGAAAGACGAGTGCTTGCATTCACAGGAAGCATGGCCTCCTCCATTTGGACCCAGATGGGAAGGATGCAATTTTTTAATATGAATGATGCAATTTTTAAGGATTATAACTGCAACAGAGAAGTTTACATTGATGAATAAGAAAATCTGATGGAGAACTTTTAAAACACAGTCAAGCTTACTGGCTTAATCTTACTGGTGCCTCTAAAAATTCTTACTCTTGTTTCAGCTTCAAATATTGTGAAAAACATGTACAACTGCTAGCTGGAAAACTTCCGACTGATTCTCACTGTAGCTGTCCTGGCCAGAAATTTTAACTGACTTAACTCCAGTAAAAGGAAGAGAAGGACACCAGTTGGCTGAACTGATGTACATCAAAACAAAGCTAAAGTAAATTCTGTTAATAGGTCCTAGCTGCCTTATATGTTCTCTAAAAACACAGTTCTAGAGCTAGTGTTGTTTTTCTGATTCAAACTACGACATTATGAATAAAATTGTATTATTCAAATCCATTCAGCATAGCAGGAAAAGTTTTGATCACAGCTTTGGTGGAATATGCTAAATCATTACTTATTAATTAAAGTTTCTCTGCAGTACTTTTACAGAAATAAGGAATGCCATATTCTTTAAATGTAAAATGTTTATAGGTATGCTTTTATTTACAATATCATACATGATTGGATCTTTATTACATTAATTACAATGTAGCTGACTTACCTTTTAAGATCAGACATTTAATCAGAAATCTTTAAGATTTGACTTTATAGTTACCTACTTTTCTCAGAATATATTCACATACACAAATTTCGTTTAACTCACTATACTGAACTCAGGTTTTTACGCTGAGTAAAATATAGCTGTGCTACCATCATATTTACAGATCAGAAATTGCTAAGAATCAAGAAAAATCAGTATGATGAAAAGAATGTCTACTATCTACAGATTCTGAGGCATTTTCAGAGATGCATCATCCTAGATGCCTATCACAAATAAGTCAGTCAATAAGCCAGATTCTTGTTCCAATTATGCAATTTTAAAAGCAAAAAAAACCAAACCCAAAACATAACTGGTAAGCAGAATTCATTATGTGTCACTGCATTTTCCCAGAGAATTATGCTCAAAATTAAAATAGCATTTTGTTTCCATTTCCAAATTACAAATACCTTTTAGGATGACTTTCAAAGAATGGTCATGCTTAAGTACCTCTTTGTATTTATTTGCTAATTTTTCGAGATCAGCTATTAAAGTAAATGAAAGCATGCACTCAGAGGTTGATTAAACCTGAACAAGTTGCAAACCTTTGCATAATTTGTAATAAGTTGTGCATAATGAAGCTGAACTCTGTTAATTTGGCATAGTTTTTGAGAGTAACTCTATTGTATATAATATAACTAATATCATGTGAAATACACACAAGCAATGATGGAAAAATTATTCATCCCAAATATGTCTGGATGCCATAGGTAACATTTCTTGCTTTTTTAAAACATAAATTGCTACTAAATACATTTGCTCTCTCTGCACTATATAGACCTC
>NW_008597163.1:64862-91903 GCF_000691845.1 Merops nubicus | reverse complement strand
AGGAATGTTTACGAGAGCAGACATCTTCAGTAATAAGAATGATTGTTGAAGACTCACCTGATTTTGCCAGCTGTTTTGTCTATGGATTGTCTTATCTTGCGAGAAAACTGGAAGACTGAGGACAACAACAAACTGTCCCCCATAACCTGCAATAAGTTTTTAATAAAAGATACTATTAGTTTAATGGAAAATCAATACAAACAATTCCATATATTTTGAAATCTTAACTTTAAAAAAAACGTACTTGTGTTCTAATTAGTACCACATATAATTACATTTGAACATTTTGCCAATTAAATTCCAACATTAATGCCACTTATTGCAGGAAGGAAAGAAAGGTCAGTGTCTGGAATATTAGCTGGGGAGACAACTGTAAAAGCCTGAAGTAAGACACATTATTCGAGAGAATCCTGTTGCATACTCACTTCATCTCTGCTCCAAGTCCTCCTTCGGGTAATTGTTGGGGGATCAAGGGCATCTGTCAGCTGAGGCCTAGCACCGTTAGGCCGACCGTTCCCCTCTGGTGGTTTGGTGTGCACTACAGGAGGGATTTTTCTAAAATTGAGACTTTCATCAAATACTCGGTCAACCAACTAGGGGGTAAAAGAAAAATGCAGTTTATGAAACATCATGGATACATACAAAAATCAAGTGAGTATTTTTTTCTTTTTGAAACAGTTTAGGAGAAACCTATCAAAAATCATCCTGTTGTCTTGTAGAGCATAAAATAATGCATCTCTTATGTAACAATACCTTGTAAAAATGAAATTGTTTTCAAATACTAGACATACATGGCAAAACGACATTACCCAGCAGAAGGTTTGGTTATGGGCAGGTAACGTAACAGTTACCTATAAACTGGTACTGAACAATTTATTCCTTTAATTAATGGAATATGTCTGTGGAATTAAATACATTACTATCAATTTTCTTTTTTCCAGTTTAGTCATGGTGTTACAGAAACACCTCTAACTATTTAAAGGAGATACTGCCACCTGCAGTATGCACACACTGTACAATATTTTTTAAAGAAGAAAACAATTATTTAGTAATTAAAAAATCAGAGTGATCTAACTGGCTCTGAGAAAATGAGCGCTTTACTTCCTTGAAGCTTAGCTGTAAGTCCATGAGAATTAAAAACTGTATCTATGTGAGTGTAGTTATAACTTCCCTGAGTACCTAAATCACAGATTTCTTATCACTGTTCATATCTTTTTTTCCACAGAGAAAGACAGTATTATACTAAACACGGCAATGTATTAACTGAACTCTATGCACACAAAAATGGATTAACACATTTTGAAAGGAATATTATGAAAACAATGCAGCAAACATTTACAACATATTAGAGTGAACTGTAGTATGGGAGAAAGGGATGACTTAAATTCAGATTAACATGTTTACCAGCATTAGACCTGTGACGGTTATGAGAACAAGTTAGTCAATATATTCATAGAACAGCACACCAGAGATAGTCAAAGAAAATAAGAATTATTAGAAGCACAAGGCAAACTTATTTCAAAGCAGTTTTTGATAATGTAATTAAGAAAGAAAATGCAAAGTTAAGTGTGAACTGATGGTACCTAAGTATTTCAGTGTTCAGAAGATGAAACAATGTCATCTGTGAAGAGGGACAGCTATGCAAAGTATTAAATGTATATTTATATATATTTGTGCATACACACTAGTATCTTTAAATGCACTTAGATACTACCCAATGGTATCTAAGGCTACAGAGAAGCAAGAAACATAACTACCTTGTCCTACATTTCGTGGAAAAAAAGAGACAGACAGATAATATGCATCCTTTTGACAAGTGGTGTTCATAGAATAATTTCTGGGTTGTTTGTTGAAATGTAAAGGAACTTTAAATCAAAAAACAATGTAGCGATCATGCATACGGGTTGAGTGGAAATAACTAAAAAAGGCTATGCAAAATGCTAAAAGGAAAAGAAATAAAGAAAAGGAAGAACCTTATGCATTTCTCCATGAAGATCTCCTACCTCTTCTCTAGTGTCTATGGCAGAGCCAGGGGTGGTGGCAGCAGTGCTTACTGTGGTACTGGGGGCAGTGCCTGATGAAGTCACTGAATCTATCTCTCCAGCTACATCGTTGATTTCCCGTGCGATGAGAGCCAGATCTTGGCTGATCCTAGTAACAAAGAGAGCGTTACTTCCTCCCCTACAAATAACGCTGGACGAGTAAAGCCCAATCCGCAGTCTTTGAGCTTCTACGTTCGAGTTCCTGACAACTGTGCTGTGAAAATGTGCATGCTCTTCTAAATTAAAGTTTATTTTCAGAACCACAAAAGCAAGTTTTTACTGAAGCTTTTAACAACGTGACTTTCTAGAGGAAGAAGGTAGAGGGCACTCTCAACAGATGGAGCATCCTTGTTTACTTTCGAGGATTCCCAGGCAGAGATGTGCAATATGCAGCAAATCCAACACACAGGGTGCACTGGATATACACAGAAAATACTGCACACATTACCTGTCTGTGTGCACTAAATCTGAAATGTCCAAACCACACTTCACTTATACCTCAGTTTACTCACTTGCAAACACCGTCTTCAGGACCTCTGATCACCTAGTAGCCCTGCACCTTGCTCAGATCAGGCTGCTTATGTATCTGAAATACCAGTACCCTCAAATCCTCAAATTTAATCAAGATAAGCTTTCTAGGTGGAAAAACAGAACATGCCTGTAAAAACCTGGATATGATAGCACTACATAAATACATCTGAATTCTCATCTGAAGATTCTTCTTCCATTAAAAAATAGCTCTGCTCTGTATTCTGCTCAGCACAGACTAAGTTAGTCTAGCCCTGTTCACACTACTCCTCCCTAGGACACTCCAAAAGAAGGAGGGACAAAAGCCAACAACACACAAAAAAAAAACCAAGCTAAAATCCTCCTACTAGGGCACCCTGAATCTCCATCTTGGATGAAACAGTTCAGAAGATCTAGAATTCACAGCAGCTCACCACATGATCCCCTTTCATACTTCTGTCTGAAAGGACTGAAGGCACAGAAGTCAACAGTGCTAATTCTGCACCACCAAGACTCTGTGAACAGCAGCACCCACTACTTCAGTGGAAGGAGCTGCAGAGCCACGTGACAGTGATGCACATAGTGCTGGTCAGTGCTTCTTAAGGTGAGTTCCCTTCTGCACTTGACTTCAAGTCAAAAAGAATGGATACCATTGACCTAGAGATAGTTTAAGAATGAGTGAGCAGAATTTAAACTAGAAAGGCGAAAAATCTGAGAAATTTTCAGTCTGATTGCAACACTGGATTTTGTGGCTGAGCATCAGCAATCTGCAATAAAGTGCAACCTCGTGGAGCAGAGATACACACATAGTTGGGATGAGGCTGTAGAAAAAATGTGGCAATTACCTGTAAACATTCAAGACAGTATTTCTGAATTCAAACTATCAAATCTGACTGGAATACTAAGGCAGAAACCAAGTAAATTGCTCATTTTAATAAAATAAATTAAGTGCCAATTACTACATTAATTAATTTAACCTAATTACTACAGCTTCTGTATCTATTCTATTTATATTTCACGTTCTTATATATACATACCATTATAACTCCAAGGTTTAAGCTAATATTCTAAGTAGTACTAGAGAATCTGCTTCCTTTGTTTCACATAACCATATCACTTTTTTTCTTAAACAGAGAAGTTGCAAATCACAAAAACTGGTATTTAATGAATAATTGTGAAGAAAATAAAAATCAGGAAATGTCAATTATCAGTAAAACCTCAGAAGATAAATGTCATTAAATACCATAATCAAAAATAGTATAAACCAGCTAATATATGACTCTCCACAGAAATCAGCAATGCTTCAACGTGCTACAGCCTTTTCACCTGAATTCTTACTAAGTAATCTAAATTACATAAAATGTCAGACATCTACATGAAAATTAATTCAAACAAATCCTGAAAATATCATAATACACAACTCTAACATGTATGGCAAGCAACTTGTTAGACCATTGTCATAGTCAAACACTAGTCAAATGAACAAAATCTGGAATTAGTTTCAATGTCATAGTAAGCTATAGTCAGTTCTCAATAATGTTTCTCCATAAAAACAATAGACAAAGCGCTAAACAAAAAGCACTATGAAAAAGAAAATTAGGAATCAGCTGAGAGTTTGGCCTGACTTTTCATAAATTATGTTTTCAAGTTATTCCAAATTAACTTTAAGAAACAGAAATATTGCTTAGGATAAGGAGTATGTTTTGTATACTTAGGCTTTGGGTCTACACTATTTACTCTGTTGCAACTTTAGGCTGCTTTGAAGATTTCTACTGTTTCCTGCATCAAATCCAAAAAGCATACAAGGCAAATAATTCAGGGAAGCAAAGCGAAAATAAACCTCAAATTCCTTAGCACCGCCCCCCACCAACTCACTCCAGGGAATGTTGTTATTAGATTCTTGCAGTGAGCAACACTCCCACAGCTGCACAATTACATAAGGGACAGACAGTTTCCATTGCAACGGAAAAGGTGAGAACAGGGGGCTTGGGATGAGGAGAGCATGACCATCTTTTTCAACAGCCTGGAACTCTGGTTCTTATTTACCTGCAGTGAAAGGATACCCCTAGTATGAGAAAGAAACACATTGAAATAGGAATGCTTCCAAGATATTTGTCATATTTCTGAACTTCTGGATTACCAAAAATATTTTCATACTTAGTCTACTATGTCATACTTCCTACGCAGAGTTAGTTTATTTTGTAACGATACTTTAAAATCCTTAAATAAAATATATGTGAAGCTCCTGTTATTCTGAGGGTGTATATTTCCTCCAGGCCAAAACAGTTTTAGATCAAATTTAATAATTCCATTAAGTTTCCAATTTTCAATTCCTATTTTCAATGTTATTAACATCCATAAATTTTAGTCTGTGAAAAATGAAAACTGAGTCACTTCTGGAAGACCAGTTAAAATGCAGTATGATGGCAACATGGATGCAATGAAATGTTTGTCATACAGTCTCTGAACTACTTTCAGCTGCACCTTTATTTTATTAAATAATTATCTTTTCACTTGCCTAATCTAATGAGTTATTCAACCAGAAAATACCAAACAAACAAACAAAAAAGAAATCAAGTCATTTTAATGAGAACATGTAACTGTCTATTCCTTTCTTAAAAAGTTTGAACAGAGGTGAAGGGACTCTGATCATAGTTGCTGGACTGAGGGCTGGGAAGGTAAAAAACCAGCAAGGTACACAATGCTAAAGGGGAGACTACGGTTCGCAAGGCAAAGGGAATAAAGCCAGAATTCATCTTATAAAGGACAGACGTTAAACTTAAAGCCAGGGGAGCAATACTGTGAATGAGTACACAGAGATATGGAGGCACAGAAAGGATCAACAAGTCACCCAGAGCAGGGGGACTCTGTGGAGAAGACTAACCAAGAAAACTGATGTTTGAAGCAGTAACAATAAATGACAGTAGTCTGGCATTTCTCAGCTGCCAAGTGCTAGGTTTCTTAACCTTAAATACACTCATCACAAATCTGATAAGGCTGACTTAAGCCTCTCACTACTCCCACTGAAAAAGGTAGGTGTTCTGGGTTTGGTCACGATAGGGTTAATGTTCCCAAGCAGCTGGCTGAGGCCATAGCTGGCACAAACAACTGAACCAGCCAGTGAGATATTTGAAACCATAACTACATCATGCCCTCTATATACGGGGAAGGCCTGGTCCACAGAGGGGTGCTTTTTTTCAGTGTGTGGCACCTGCATGTAGCTGGAGCAGGGAGAGCTGCATCTCAGGTACCATAGGGCATCTGCAGTTTCTCTCACTCACTTTATATACTACTTCACTAGTATTATTGTTATTATTGCCGTTCCTCCTCTCTTTGTGCTGTTCTAGTAAACTGTCCTCTCCCTACGGGGCTTTGTTTTCTTTTCCTCCTGATTCTCCTCCCCTAACACATGGGGGCGGGTGATGGGAGGGAGGGAGCAGTGGGCAGCGGCTACATGGTGTTTAGCTGCCGGCTCAAGTTAAACCACAACAGTAGAGTAAGTACATAGCCTTCAAAACAAATTTAAAACCAGTATCTAAATGAAGAAAATGCTAAGAAACCCAAAAGAAGGAAAAAAAACTGCAAAACTAAGCATCAAGTAAGTTGGGACTGAACTATCCATTACTTCAGTGTCAATCTCTCCTAGATGAGCAAAATGTACCAAGACATTCCACTGAAGTAGAGGCTCAGCAGCGCTTTTTATAAGAAGGAACTAATATGCGATGGCTATCCTCAATTTTTTTCCCCATATATAGACATTCCTACCTATATCCATCTCTAACTTTAGATTCTTGGAAAGAAAGAGATGTTTTAGGAAGACACCTTTGAAGATGTTTATTTCATGATTTGTTATGATGCTATCAGACTCCCTGAAGTACTTTCCCTTTGAACAGATTAAACTAGAAAAACAAAAGCTGAAAACTAGTAAACAGAAGGAAACAAAAAAACTAATCATGCTAAGCAAAACACAATGCTTCACATCTGTGAGACCGTGGTGTTACGATTAATTTTAAAAGGAAAACATTTTTCTTGTTTAGGCTTCCAAATTAAGTTCTGTGAAAAGGTTCAGGACCTGAACACTGGCATCTAAGTTTTAAGTAACATTTATATATTTACATTGTTTTATTTATTTAGTGCAAGCTATTGGAGATTTTCACTGCTTGGGTATTACATGACGTGGGAGTAACCACTTACCAGAATGTAGAACTGACTGCCTTGCCTTGGTTCACTTGAAGCAAAGTGCTACTAGCAATAATGGAGGAATTGCTATACTAATCACAAGAACTCACAATAGAAGTAATTACTTTTTGATGAATACATATGATTAAATTGGAAAATACCCAACATGAAATAATGTTTATATAAGCCAACAATTAAAATGAACACACTACCTTTCACAATGCCAAAATCACTTTTTCCTCTCTTCATCGCCTATGCAATGATCTGAAACTTTACTTCATTATGAATGTAAAGGTAGTACACAAATCAGAAATACTTCAGTCTCAGGAAATACACCATTAGCAACTAGGAGTTCTACACTAAGTACTTCTGCAAGTCCCACTAACGCAACTAGAAGTTAATATTCTGAGACGTGGCTATCATAAGTCAGAAATGACTTACCATTTTCCATTAGAAAGAGATGTGCTGGTAACATGACTGTTCTGTCCGCCAGCCTCTCATAAGAAGAATTTTAAATCACCCATTCAGTTAGTGAATGGAAACGGTAAGTCGAGTGATAGAGAAAATCCATTAGCTCTCTTTCTCCTGTATATGTACCTGTATAACTGGTTGAGTCTTTGCTATTTTAGAGGCAATCCTTTAAAACCTACCTTGCTATTTCTTCTCGGTGGGCAGTCCAGTCACAAATGTAGTCTTCCTGTTCCTTTATTCTGTGCTTGAATGTGTTGCTACTTAGAGCTCCTGTCCCAGTGCTCTGCAGTCGTGTGGTTTTCAGGGCTGGAGAGGTACGTAGACGGGTATGTTTAGGGGAATTACGGTTTGATCCAAATTCGTCTTCTGAGGTGGAAGCATAATCTGTAGGAAAGCGCCTCCATCTTGCACTTACTAAATTAGTTTAATTATTAAAAAAAAATAATATTATTGCATCTTTAATAAGAAAAAAACCCCATTATTTCAGTAACATCACAAAAATACACGATTCATTATCAATCCCCAGATACCTCACAAAAGGTTTATTTACTATATCTTACAAAGAAAGCTACAAAATTTGTGTTAAATAATATTAATAGAAACGTAAAAATTATGCTCTTTGTATAATGATGAGTGAAATAAAATTTAAAAGCCAGTAGTTGTATATGAGCTCAAGAAAACTGTATTATAAAACATGGGCCCAATTCATTAACATTGAAGTATACAGTCAGATTGCACTTTTTCTGCAGATTTTTTCCCATTCAATGTTTATGTGATACACAAAAAACACCTGAAGAAATGTGAAGGAAGGATGGAGCTGGCACCAAGCCTGGAATGCATGCTTATACTAAGGAAAGCATAAAAATCCCAGATGTGTTATGCATTTATTCCACAAAAAATATGTTAAAATTAATACTGTTATAAAAATCAGCAGCACATCTACAAAACCAGCAGCCTCAGAGAAAAAAACATACATTCTCACATGTAGCACATAAAGCATATGCAGTCATGTTGCTGAAGACAGCCTGAGGTGTAAGTGAACTGAAACTAAGTAGGAGGCACTCATCCCTCTATGAATTACTAAAATCTAGAGAACACATTTCTGATATGCTACCCTCAAAACATTCCCAGCAGGAAGAGATATCAATTAGAGTACAGGAATGCTCATCACGGCAACCTGTTAAATTTTTTCAGGGGATTTAGCTCCCCCAAATTCACTGACATTCATGAGGCTCTATAATTCCTGTAGAAATTTTAAGAAGTGTTTGATCACCTCTTGGTAATTTGAAAATTATATATTTAAGTATTGTTATATTCTTTTTAGGCTAAGAACAATAAAAAGTAATTTCTCCTGAAACATTAAAAAAAAATTACAAATGAAGTGTAAATCAATATGAATTTAAGTAACAAATAATGAAAGTAATTTTTATTTGAGAATACAATTCGTGTAATACTCTCAAAGACTACACTATGTAGAATATGACATTGGTGTATAAGCTTACACCCCTTCCCTCACATAAATAATGGATTTTTAGTCGCTGAAAACAAAAATATGCCTGCGTAATTTTTTTTCACGTTTAAATGTGGGCTTCAAATCATGTCCAGTTCTACTATTAATTTTTAGTGTTCTAACTTTATTGAACAAAATAAAAATGTCTCTGCAGTCACTTACTCTTCTATTTTCAGAGGTTTCAGACTTGTTTTACGTTAGGGAAGTAAAATACAAGCAGAAAAAGCACATTTCCCCACAAACAGCATGCAAGCAATGTGTGATCAAAGTTCAAAGAGCTTTATGACTTGGGCCCACATTTTATCATCAATTTGTATTTAAATTCTCTGTCCCAGCTCAAATTATATGCAACAAAATGAATATTAAATAATTATCTTAAAATCTCTCAAGTGAGCTAGTCCAGCAACTCGGCACTGTACAATGAGCATATGTAATCATATATTTAAAAAACTAAAAATTGAATGAGAAGTGAAATATCAGAAACAGATTTGATTTCTAGTACTCTACCACTGTAAGATTCAACATCAGGATCTGGGTCTGGGAGAAGCTTGAATTTCTCTGTGTACAAAATAGTGTTTTATCATGTTAAAACGTATTAAAACATCCAGACTAGAAGCACTTGCTTAAATAAAATATATTGATGACATTAGTCTTAGGTCCTCTTTTCCACCCACACATTTTAGGAAAATATTCTTAAATTATACATTCAATCAAAAATACTGAATCTTGTAAATGCTTAAATATTTCAAAGATACTAACCTAAATGACATCGTTAACACTTGCCTACATAGTAGTATAAGACCTTTAAATTTTAAGCACTTAAAATGTTGGTTATTTATATATTATCAATGAGTTTCTCATTAATATGTGGAAAACTCTACTGTAGGCGTAACGGTCAAAATCTCCAAGTTCTATGATTCAAGCCAAGCAACATCCAAGCACGTTTCCCATTAAGCCAGCTTTTTGCTTAGCATTTGCACACATGTGCTTGTAATACTATCTGTAAATCATGCAGTACCAAAATGTCACTGTAGTTTGTGTAGATTTCTGAAAGCTACCATGCATTTAGTTACCTCAGACACCAAAGACTGTGAATACCAGTACTAATAACTAAAAAATCCTCCAAAACCCTGGAGAAAATAATCAGTAGACTAACCTAGTTTAGTGACTACCCTGTGAGAAGTATCAACAACACCTTAAGCTGGCAAATTTGATGATCTGGACATCATAATCTCACTTTTAAGATCTGAGGACAGACTTTTATTAAGCGTGTCCCTTATAAAATACTTTGGTGCTCAGTATTGCAATAATACTGAAGTTAGTAAGGGTTGTTTTCTCTCCATACTCAAACCACTTTCTTTTTTTTCTTTTTTCTTCTTTTTTCTTCTTTTATTTTCTTTTTTCTTAGACATACCTCAACAGCTTTGATCAACCTATTTGCTAGTTATCTGCAGTGACAGCTAAGTCAGCAAGCCAGCAGAGCTGCTGAACACAACTGCAGCTTAGGTCTGATCACATTTTTGCTCTAGGTGTGATCACATTTTTTATTTTCCAAATACATAGCTCTGTCTGTAACATTATCTTCAATTTTGCTCTGTATTTATGAGAAAAGGTCTTTGGTCTTCCCTGTTTTTATTGATCAGACTCTTTCATGATTCAGTGCCTTGATTAAATCTTTCATTGCTTGTGCTACAAAATTACTAATTCTCCTTCATATGTCTTCACATACCAGTAATAAAGTCCCCTACCACAGAAACACCCTAGTAATTACTCTAATGCTGGTACTCATCCAAGACATTCTATTTATCTGCTTATCCTTTAATACAAAAGTAAGCAATACTTGACTGTATCAAGAATTCAGAAAGCTTCTTGAAATTATGGACTTGCTGACCGGTCTGACAATTTTAATGCTATTATGTTGCAATTCATCCACATGAAGTACAAGACAATAAAAAAAAAATCCAGTGGCTACATCTTTTTTTGCCTCTTTTTTACAGAGATGTGTGTCTGAATTTTCTAAAATATTTGGGAAATGGTGAAATAATTTTCTCTTTGGTAGACTGGATTTAAGAAGCAAGATTCTGCCGCCAACATTTGGTGAGCTATAATATGGTAACAATAACCAAACCATGGAACCCATGGAACATTTTAAACACCTTGATAGCAACAAGTCTTCTAGTACAAGAAAAAAACAACCAAATCCTATATTGCTAATGGTCATTAATTTGCCAGCCTTTTTAAGTCCAGAGAGAGAAAAAATACGTCACTGTTATGCTTGATTAAATGTGCCTGAAGTAAAACACATTCAAACAGCTGAGGTGCTTTTTTCAGGCACCTCATTAGTAATTTCCCATAGTGCTAAAATTAAATGAATTGCTGACTTTTCTAGAAAAAAAAAAAATTAAAATTCAGAAATTACATGCTTTGGATTGAAAAGCTTCTACTATGTTCCATTTTTATATATTGCATAAAAGCAACACATTCTATTCAAAGGTGTTTCAAATACAATTATCTAAGGATAAAATAATAAATAATATTAATCACTTGATGTTTTGGGTAGTTATTAGCATAATTTTACAAGATATTCTGGGTAGTTGTTAGTATAATTTTACAAGACGTTAACGGGAAAAATGCACTCAGTAGAGTAGTGGCCTATATATAATAGGAGATATATATATATACACACGCACAGAGACCTATATACTTTAGAAGTTTCCATTATTTTTAAAGCAATTCTTATTTTCTTAAAGTATTCTCTAAATAGTCCAATAAGAAAATTATACAATAGGACTACTGATACAGACGAGATCTGTGACTTCAAATCCTGAACAGTAGTAATAATATTCTTTGCCTATATAGTAACGTGATTTGATTGATTTATTAAGCCATGATTTTGTTCTGAAAGTATTTGACTTTTATTAATTGATTTCAGATTTTCACCTTTCCATGGATACAGGTTTCGCCTTGATTTTTATATTTAAACTGATAAAGCTTTTTATGACGGAAGCTATTTCTCCTGTAAATTTTTCTAACAATGGTCTTTTTAGCTTATTATGTCCGGGTAGCCCATGAGAAGATGGATTTGTTTCTCTTTTGAAAACAGAGTATTTTATACAAGCTACAACAAACCCTGACTGTGAAATGCAGGTAAATGACATGGACATTAAACCAAGATGACCATGATAGACTAGTAGACGGGGAAGAGAAAGATACACCCAATCCCCAGAACAGAAGCAGCAAACCACGTTAGTGCAGCAACCTGGGAAAAGTTTAAGAAGCATGCAACAGTTCCCACAGACACAAAACTCAAAATCCATATATAGTTTTGCAGAAAAGACAAGAAGCAGTGAATTGACAAGTGGCAGCTGCAATTTATCTTTTCAAAAATCAACAATATCACAATGTCAGGTAGTGTTAATTATTAAAGCGAACATAGAAGCAGTCTTAACTGACACTCCTCCATGGCTTGATGTTGCCACCTTTCAGGCTACACACATCAATTTAAAACTTTGATTAAAACCAAAAACATTACTCTTTTCCAATGTTATCTTAAAAGGAAAGACTGAATTTGTCTCTGAAGTTTCACCTTTTTTTTTTTTTTTGTATCTTTGTAGATACCTGTCACAATATTAAACAGATTAAACTCCAAATGGGAAGCAGTAAAAGAGAATATATAACTCAGTAGCAACACGTGACACAGAAAGCTATTCTGTTTGTTTTTTCGTAGATTGTCAATTGGCTTCAAATAAGGTCAAGCTGCTACTATAACACTTCAAAAAGCTAGAGGACATAAATTTTAGATATTCGTTCCACGTGAAAGTTCAGTTATTTAGAATTACCACATTTAATTGATTTAATATTTCTGTTCGAAACAAACCAGGAACCTTTCACACCACTTGCATCTCAAGTGTTAACTTGTAACAGAATAACAGGTTAAAATTAAGCAATTATACAGATTTTTCCTTCCATATAAATAATAATATTATAGTAAAGGAACTACCACACAAAATAAGATCAACATGATTTGGAAATCATGAAGAAATCATAAATCATGATTTGGAACAAAGAACAGCAACTACTCCAAGGCTTGTTTTCACGCAGGGCCTGGCCAGCCTTGCATGGGAACTGATTAGATCACCACCAGGTGCCCCCACCTTCCACATTAACATCTTGTCCCACCCCCAAGCTAATCACATAAGAGCTGACTCTACTTGCAGTGGGGCTGGGGAAGTCCATCTACACAGCAGATGTACTGTGTAAAGATTCCAGTTATTGGAAAGGCTCCCAGACCGCTCACAGCAAGTCCTGTTCCCTGCGACAGCGGGACAAGGCTGAGACAGGAGGGGAATTATGAGGCTTTCTCCTGGCCGTTACTATATGATTTGGATCAGACTGATCATCTGGGTCCTTCCTTCCCTCATGGCCTGGTTGTGGAATCAACTTGCTCCCTTTGCTGCATGACACATAGTCATGAGTGAATACATTGGTCTGTCATTCCTCCAGTGGTGGACCACCTTGCATCTAAGACCAGAGAAGAATCTGGCTGACTCATGTGTTGCCCACTGATGGTAATAACCTTCCTAGTTGGACAAGCAGTCAGCAAAAGAGTAGGTCTGGAAAATAATCTTAAATTATAGTTATCCTACAGATGCTCAGGGTACACCTCAGGGAACATGTGTAGTTCAGTGGATTCATGAGCCTACCTTAAAAATAAATACTGTATCTTCTGTGTAGTAAAAACTGCTGCTGACCTTTTGAACTTCTACTATGACTTGAGCAGAGACCGCTGCTCTGTTTTTGTACCTGCAAATGTGTGCTACCACATCTGAATGTCTCAATGCAATTCTTTGTTATTGGTTTCAAGTTAAAAAAAAGAAAAAAAAAAAAAGCAAGCAATCAGAATTAAAGGACTACAGATTCTTGTCTTTCTGATTTTAAGTGAGAAACTTCCACAAGCCCCGCTAAGGAAGCTTCTTACTCTGAAGACTGCATCAATTAAAACCAACAAATGCTTCATAAGAACTGTACCAAAGAAATAAATTAAAAAAAAAAAAAAATTTCCACATATGAAAAAGATGTAGTATTGTGATATTGTAAAAGATTAGTTAAAATTATCTCACGTACCTGAGGGGGAATTATGAGCTGAAGCCAAAGATTTGGATTTTGAATCTGAAAGTCGAGAAATGCTATTGGCTCGAGTTCTAGCAGACACTTTACTACTATCTCCTGCTGACGTTAACCTTGCCCCACTTCTGATAATAGCTTCTGGGGTACGAGATGAGGCAGTGCTTCTAGTTACTGTTGCTTCAGAATCACTACGGGCTGATAAGGAGCCAAGTCGAGTTCTGCGAGGCTGAGCAAGTAAGTCTATTCTGGAAATATTTCTCCTCCCTGATGGAGGTTTTGATGTAGAACTTGTAGTGGACACCTCGGAAGCCACTGAAGCCTTATCGGCATCAGCAAGCTCACTATCTGAGGCTTCACCAAGACGTGCTCTGCGCAAGAGAGAAGTCCTTGTGGGACGAGGTCTTGGAAGAGTGGTAGATTTACTAGATTGCCCAAGTGCAACAGGGGAGGTTTTTGATTTGGCTGACTTTCCTTCCATCTTGGAATGTAAAAGTTCATCTGCTGAGGCAAAAGGAACTCTTCCATGTGATTTTCCAGAGTAGGTTTCCTGGTCAGATGATAAGATATCAGAAATGGCAGAATGAGGTACACTAGATGTTTGGTCATCATCTGTCAAATCCACCGACGGTTGTCTCATTCTTCCACTGGATTGCACAGTTTTGCGAGCATCAGCTCTAGACCCGCCATCTGAAGATCGACTTTTAGTTTTCTTTTCCATCTTTTCTCTGGCACTTGTTGCAGAAGATTTTAAAACATCCTTTGAAGGGGAACCAGAGGAACATCTATCTTTATATAAGGTTGTAAAGCTCTTCCGCTTCTGTGTGGATTTTCTTTCAGTGTCACCAGTAACAAGACTGATTGTGCTGGCTGTATCTACATCCGATTCTGGTGATATGGAATTATCTCTATTATAGCTTGGAGTATCAGGGCCCTCATCAGTTTTATTTTCTTCACGCAGTTTAGCTTCAAGGAAAGCCATTACGGCTTCCGTGTCTTTTAAAATGAGTGTTGTGTCTAGGCTGGAATCAGTGTCCATTGAATCACTTCTGTCACGTATCCTGTTGGCAGATACTAAAGGGGTAGCAGAGCCACTTTGCTTATTTATGTGAGGAATAAGTTCTATAGGTATATTTGTGCTAGGCTTATCTATAGTAAAGCTACCTTGCCTCACTAACGGTTTTGAAGATTCCTTTTTTTCTCCTCCAGACGCTTTAGGACTTTGTCCTTTAATAGTTTCCTCATTTTTTCTTCTTTTTCCCTCACTTTGAACCAACTTCATTTCTGCTTTATCTGTAATATGTCCAGGAGCTTTGTCTTGATTATCCAGAGTTTTGGGTGACATAGCAAGCTCCTCCCTCCCTTTCTCAGCATGGTTTGCAGCAGGTTTTGTAGAGGATAATTTTGTGGGTGTCCAGTGTCCTTGCTCTTTTCTTTCCTGTTGTTGAATTTTTGCTAAAGCTTGTTTCACCATGGAAGTTTCTCTGCCTGCTTCAACTCTCTCTTTACTGGAATTGCTAGGGAAAGAAAAACCTTTGTCTCCAGTGGCTTTGGGTGAAAGACCATTCATCGTTCTGCTTGACTTAGCTATACTTCTGCTGTCAGCATCTGAGGCACGAGCTGGAGTTTCTTTCTCCTGGAGTTCAGTGTCTTGCTTTTCACCTATTTCTGATCTCTGATGAGATGTACTTTTTGCTTTTGAGCTTTCATTCACTTTCTCCTCTTTTGGAAGCTGTGGAAGTGTCCTCCTCTTTCGCTCACCTTGGCTGGTCATAGAGGCAGCTGAACCAGTGCTTCTAACAGAAATACCAGACTCACTGATGTCTGTGTCTAAAAATGAAAGAGGAATAAAAAAAAAAAAAAAAAAAAAAAAAAAAAAAAACACCATTAAAAAAAAAAAAAAAAGAGAAGTCATTCAATAGCAAGGTAAACAGAAACATTAAATTCTTATGACTAAGACAACTAAAACATTAAAAATAACTGAAAAAAGTCACTTGTCACTCTGTTCTATGGCGGGATCAATTACACTTAGAAAAATATATGCTTAAAAACGTTTAACAAGTTCTAAAAAAAATCTCAGTTGATGGAGAATTGACTATCCCTATAAGCTGTTTGCTTAGATAACTCTTAAAATAATTTTCTTATTCTTGAACATGACCTGGACTTTCTATGATTTAGCTCTCTGCTTGTCCTATTCTCATTAGGCAAAAGCCACGTTCCACAACTAGCATATTGAAGAAAAGGGAAGGAGTCATTTCAGAAGCAGGGTAAGACTGCAAAGGCAGACACCCTTTCCTCCTGTTCTGCTACAAACAGGCAGAATTTCTTCCCTACAGGAAGAAAAAAAAGATCCCTATTCATGAGGAAAGAATTTATTATGCTTGAGGGAGCAAAAAGAATGCTTTTAACCCAATCAAGACACTATAGTATAGAAATATATAGAAAATACATAAAAAAACATCAAAAGAACACAGAACTATTGCTAAACCACTTTCATTGAATTCTTAGTGGATACAGAATGCTCTTTAGGCAGAAAAATATGTCCATTCCATGAATTGTTGCAAGGAGTAACTGATGCTGAATATCCCCATTTTACAAACCAAACTTTATTTTTCACCAGTCATGACTGTGCCCTCTTTGCCCACTTAACAAACATAATGGTTGTGCTGTCAGAAACAAACCTTTGTTACTCGGAGATAATATCAACTGTTCTACAAGTTGCTTTGACTTTGAGTGTTTGGCTAGAAAACAGTTCTTTTTGCAAGTTCATTTGCCAGTCGTTACAATATAAGGCGGCACACGCCCTCACACACATCTGTCACTTCACTTTTCACCAGAGATCTATAAACTGCCCTGCATACCCTGTTGTGATCTGTCAAGGCTTGCCACCAACACTGGTTGTTCTAGGAATATAAACTACACTATAGGACTTCCCTCTCTGCAAGAATTCTGTAAGTACTTAATTGAGAATCAACAATCATGCTGTATGTATACAATTGTACATATCTGCTGCTTTCTGTCCAAGCTCTTCAATCCTTCTTTTTGCTTTGCACAGTGTCACACCTTTGATGAAGAACATAAAATGACTCACACCTTTTCTTGTATAATCTGTATTAGGACACTCACTTAAGAAGCAGGAGGTATCTCTAAAATCTAAGCAAGGTTTTCTAACTCCTTGACTATTTTTCTTTGAAATTAGAAAAAAAATAGGAGGTTCAATGAAAATCAATATGATTCCTAGTTGTGAAGACTTACTTCTCTCAGACACACCTACCAGAGCAGATCTTTTATATATATTTAGGCATGCAACTTGCTTTTTTGGTGAATTTTGGTCTTTAGTAGAACAAAGGTGTGGAGTTGCTCATCACTGTCTTTGGCTACATAGAAGTTTACTAAGGTTTCTAAAGAAAATACAGTCTTCTAAGCCAACAAGTCAGATTTTGTGAATTGGTCTTCAGACATACAAATTAAATTGCAGTTTCATTACATCCATGGTGGTTGAATGCTTTCTGGATTTCTCCTGAAATATTTTAGAATTTTTGGAACATAGGCATGCACTACGCAGTAGTTGTTTCACTTAAATCAGGAAGTTGTTATAATGGCAAAAGAAGCATACATCTCTCTGAAGAAGATCCTAATTAGTCTCCCATCTGAAAGTGACAATTTAAAACAATACAAAAACCAAAATACCACCAAATCCACTGATTAACCACCCAAAGGATCAGTCTCAAGAGCTATGATTTTAAGTGCTCCGTATGTACACTTGATCTTTTTAAGTACTTCCAAATTTGCTCTTGGTCTCCATTATTCTATTTACAAGGCATATCAGATTTTTTTTATCTTTTCCATCCTTTTTCACTTTAAGTATCCTATGCAAAGTTAACTGCTAAGATGGGTGGAAAAGCTACTATAGAACCAGCAGTTACTGGTAAGAATTATTCCTTGCATTTACACAAAAGTTTGCATTAGCAACATCAAAAGCAACATTCCTTTGTAAACTTCCCGAAAAAGTAAAATGAGACTATAAAGTTGAAATGTATTTTATTGCTTTAATAAATGTCCTCACCTTCTATGATTTTAAAACCATGTGAACTTACTTCAAAAAGTAAATTATCAGAAAAAATAACTATAATTGATGAATCAGTTAAACAAACATGCTTACATATAACTTCAATCTGCGGAATATAAACCTGAATAGAAATTCAGTTACTGATCAATACATAACAGCAGCTACATTTTGGAAGAAATTCCCAATAATATTTCAGTTTCAGCTTGACCTTCAGAGTCAAGTTATTTATTCAGCTTCAGAATTAAAAGTAATGTTCTTGCTCTTCCTTTTGTTATGCCAGAATAATACACAGAATTAAAGGCCACCTCTTTTGTGAAGATGTTACCTGGCTTTCTTTCAGTATAGAATAAATTGTACAGGTAAGATCTCTATAAAGAACATAAACCAACATAGATACTTTCTATTAGTGTTATCTAAAATCTGAGGGCAGTAAAATAAACCTACCACAAATCCACTTAGGAAATGCATGCATTAGTTACAACTAAGTTAAGGTGTCATAGGATGACTAGAGGGAATTTAAAAAGGAAAAAAAAAAATATTATTGCCTATGGGATCCAAGATTGAGCCCTTCAGACAATGGTTCAGTTCATCTAACCTGGGTCAGGAACAAAAGGAGTTATCTAAACTTACCAAAAGATCTAAAATTTGGTCAGAAAACATGGACAATACCATTATTGGTGTTTTGTCCTTTTTTAAATTTTTTTTTTTTTTAATATGATTTGTAGAATAGATAAATACTTTAGAGAAATATCTGTCACTACACTTTTATACTGCTTTGAGTGCCCGAAAAGGTGGTGGGGAAAAAGACAATGAAAAAAAAAAAAAGAACTTAGTAATGGGCAAGTTTTTTTTTTGTGCAGAAGGCCTGACTGCTGGCACCAGGTCTGTGGTCTAAGCAGGGGGAGAATCACATGGACCTGCTCTGAAAGCAGTAAAGTCTTGGTTTCATCAGTTGAAGATGCAGTCTGGTGAGACACTAACTTAAAAGTCAAAGCTGTAGCTTGCTCTGAAATTGTAACAAACATGGATTCTTAAAAATCTGAAGAAAGCCAGTAGACATAAAAAAAGCAGAGAACAAATAAATATTATACTTGTGAATGTAATTTTTAGGGGAAAAAAAAAAAGAAAAAAACATGAGATGCTCACAACTATAGGAAAAAAACCCCCAATACATTCTACTCAGAAATGCCTAACAAAAAGTTATGGGACATGTTCTGGAGATGGCAGATCTTCAGATCTGAGTAGTATACACGGAAAAGCATTTCTACTTCTAAAACACCTTTCTCCCTAATCTTTTTAACTTTGTTTTGATGCTAAAAATTTCAGTCTTCTGGAATAAGAGCGAATGCTGAAATTGCAGGACAAATCTCAAGTAGATGGATAATTAGTTACTTCTTCATCACTAAACAACATATCACTTTCAGAATATGAAGCATTCACTAAGATGTCATCCCTTTGTAGTCACCAGTCAATTCTGTCATGAAGAGCTACATTTACTCTATCCCAATCCAGCAGTATCAGCATAAAAATGACACTGGATTTGTGTGTTAAATCATCATCTCTAAAGTGAAATTGAGAGAAAGAAAACAACAGAGAACTAGTAAAGTAAGGTAGCAAATCCTTTGCAGTCAAAAGTGTAGATCTTAAAGAACAAACCATTTAAACTAAGAAATGTGTATAGTTTAACCAAGGAGAGGCAAGCCCTGAACATCTGGGACTCCCAAGAAAGAGAGATGAAGCTGTTCCTTGCTGAGAAGGTTTCTGCAGTTTTCAAGAAACATAGGTTTTCTGTTTCCAAGAAATAGAAGTATGCTATGCTTCAGCTGAATAATAACTGAATTACAAAGTCTCAGATTGGACTGTTCAACAATCAGCCTGTTAAAATCCAGTTTAGGACCAATGATGAGAAAAAGATGTAAGGAAAGAAACATACAATGCAGACCAATCCAAACTGCATTCAAGTGGAAGTTTCCTTAATATTAAACAAGTTTTAAATTTTTTGTTTTAATAACATTCAGTTTAGTATTGGCGATCTCCTGCCATGTCAAACAACACTGTTGTTGAGCTCGTTTTTAGGCTGATTCCTCTGAATGACATGAAAGAATTTCAGGTGAAGATAGGTACTGAGTAAGAAAGCTGCTTATGCAGGTATATAACCACTCTTTTCTCCCTTTCACAGGTTTTTTCAACAGGAATTATGACAAGAACAGCTTTTAATACCATTTTCTAATGGAGCAGTCACAGATGACTCCAATCTGATGTCATTTTGGTCATGACGTGTGTGATTAGCAGCCAGACTGGCCCACTGTGATACCCAACGTTTACTTCCAGAGGCAGTAGAACCTTCCTAAAGAAGAAAAAAAGCAGAACAAAAATTACAACTGTTGATTAAAATTATGTCCTCTTTCAATTTTTTTTCTTGAACAGATAGCTCAGACAGTATTTTCCTGGAGAAAATTGAAAAAGGAGTTTACCTCTGTAAATTTTAGAGTTACCAGCTCTAGAACAACAAAGAAACAAAATCTAACTATAGCTGCACAATCAGTACAGAAACAGTATTTTCTAGTGCAGTAAACTTTTAAACATCAGAACCTATATAAGATATATTAGAACACATGCTAGTTTTAATACCAGGCTATTTCAATCCTCAGCTCAGAAGAACACGAAAAAAAATGGGGTGTGTGTTCAAAAATGACAAAAGTGCTTCAGGAAGACAAGAAAGTGACATGTTACCCGTTCAGACAACCCTCTTGTTCAAATGAAATATTGTATTTACTTCATTACAGAAAGATTGCTTTAAGGACTAAAAAGGTATTCATGACTTATGATGGAAAGGAAAGGCAAGGAAGGGAAGGTCACATTATTTCTTTGGCCTAAACAAAAAAAAAAAGCAAAGATTGATTTTAAACCATCCTACTAGGTTACAGTACAATGTAATCGGTATCTGATCGGTTTTTACAACGGACCTAGAAAGGAAATAAACTTGACAGTAAGCCTTTCTGAAATCTTGAAATTTTTTTAAACATAAGACGTAAATACAAAAATAAATCATCTTCTTGTGTCATCATAGTATCTTAAGCATTTTTTTTTTTCAAAAAAAATGATTTCTAAATATAAAGTGGTATTACATTTTTATCCAATATATTATACTCTCTCTTGCTCACATCTCCAAAAAAAGGCAGCAGGCGAGTGCCGATGTATATATATGCATATGCATACATATGGGCTATACATTATCAAAGGCTTTACAGAAGTTTACATAGTCTAATTTAATGGCCTCAAAAGACAAAGCACTGCAAATGACCGAAGTCATTGACCACAGTTCCAAAGCAATTTTATAACCATAGGCAAGTCAAATGAGAAATCACAATTCAAGATTAACAAATGAGATGGAAAGGACGTAGAGTTACCAGTAAATTGCTAAAATTTGTAGGTGCTTTTCAAACATCAGCTGAAGCTCTGCTGCCTGTTCCAGTCTTTGTACTTCTACTCAAAATACTGATTTTTGCCTAATACCTTGGCCATTCTGAGATTCTAGTCTTTGACCAGGAACCAACTCTACATATTTAATGAAATGCACTTAGTAGAAATGAAATGGTGAACAATGTCATCTAGAGTATGATGACTTCTTTCAAAGTTACTTAGACATTTAAGACTTGCATTTATGACCTTGAATTTCTCCTGATCAAATGAATGACCCTAATTAATGCAAACAAGCGCAAAATCACAATTATCTTTCAGAACATTATGAATGTACTATCAGAGATGCACCAAATCATTTGCTTGAACTATTACACACATTTTCATATTCTGAATCTTTACAATCAAAATGACATAAAATTCAAGTCTAATAACAGCAAGGAAGGTAATTCAGTGTTTCTGTTATTTATGGGCATATTTCTGAACACAACGCAAGGAAAAGAGTGTCAGAATATTGCAAATCTGAATTTCACTTAACAATACAGAAAGATACTAAGACTTTGCAGATTAACCATTGTAAAGCAACATGATAAATTACTTTTCTCTGAAAGTAATCACACTGCCAAAAAAACAAATCTTCATAGCAGTGGATGTAAATGTGTGTTTTGCCAATTCTCTGTATTTAAAAAGCACAAATGACAAAGCTATGAAAAGCAGCTTCTTATGATAGTAGCTTAAGCACATCCACCAGGTGAAAGGCTTATAAAACTCACATTAAAAAAGTTACATTCAGTTATCCTAATGTTCCTCCTATAATCCATACCAATTTGCATCTTGGAGGCTCAAAAGTAAGCAACACTGCAAATCTTCTCTTGAATACCAAAAGGAATTTCCTTGTCTTTCAGAAAAGCTGGGTTTACATAAGAGACACCAGCCTTGTAACTTTGTGTTAAACCTGCTTTCCCTTCTGCTTATTGTATACACAAACTAAATTGTAGTAACATCTTCAGAAAATCTACCAGTGGATTTCTGTGGACTTATTATTCAGCCTGAAGATTTAGGACTTCAGGCTCCACATCTGAAAAAAACACGCAGCACACACATGACGCCTGAAAGCATCTCCAATACTTGGCATTTCAGAGCAGAATAATACTTTTTAAAAAATAAATTTCAACAAGCTGAAAAAAACCAAAACAACCAACCAAACAAAAAAAAAACCCAAACAACTCCCCCCCCAAGTCTTTTCACACACATACTCCAGTCAACTCATAATAGTCACATCATGCCATCCTTTCACAAACTGAAGTACCATCTTCAAAGCAATTTTTTTGCTCTCTCCCCACTCTGCCTGCTTCAGAACTGTATTTCTCCAGGGGTGATGATCTTTTTTTCATATTGCTGTACTCACTTTATTTACAGTCAATGTTTTCAAATTTGTTCCTGGAACACTGACACCAGCACTGTCTCAAAGAGTTCTTTATCCTTATGTGGCATTTTACTCCACAGCAAACCCCAGCAATTGTAGCCATCTCAGCTACTACTTTGCTAGACTAAATGAACTGTACCAATCTGTGTCTCTTAAGGTAAATCTTGATTCCCTTGGTAATCTAAGTAGAATTCTTTTTACCTTCTCTAGTCTTGTATTCACCCTTCTTAACCAACAAGGGTAACAATTCTAGTGTCAAGTTTCAACACGCACCTTTTCTACTGACAGTATGTTTTCCAGGGTATCCATGAGTCATATTTGCCTTTTAACAGCCATATGATATTTGTGACACAGACTACATTTTAGTTTAGCATCTATTTTCAAACAGAAAGTTAAGTACCAAACTTCAGACTGAATGCTTTGCTCTACAGCAGGACAGGAAATTAGTGTAATTAGAAAGGACAGACAAAAAGAAATACAGCTTCTAAATACACACAGCAGTTCTCCACTTCTAAGATGTAATATAGCAAATATTTACATGAATAAAGTTATTCAGCATTTGGAACATCAGCAGTATTACTTATTTTATCTTCAGTGGGAAAGACATGGAATGGGTATTCAAAACAGGGAAAGGAATAATTGTAGTCAATGGGGTTGATGACTTTGCAGATGTAGAACCAGGTTTCCAACCATGCTGCAGTCTTAACAACAAGGTATTTTTAAAAAAACAACCAACCCACAAACCAAACAAAAACTAGGTATATCCTTAAGAAGCCCATCAAAGACAGTGTTGATAAACCACGTACATCATTTGAGAAATGTGGTTACCATAGATAAATAGCCACTGAAAATTAAATGGAGGATGGATGGATAAATCGATAGCCTAAATGTCTGCAATACTTTTATTAATCAAGCTCTCATATAGTAAGAATAAATAATAACAATAACAACAACAATATTCTATTTGTTCTCTATCTTATTTTTGTTCTTAAATCACGCTTACCTTGGTTGGCAAGTGGCAGCTTATAATATAGAAAATAAAAACATTTAAATATTTTAAATAGCTGGATTTAGTATTTTTATTGCCTATCTGTAATCACTGAAAAGGCAAAACCCAGTGCATGCAGGCTCAAACCCACCATTTCACACATTCACTCTTCATTTTACTTAGTCTCATGACTACTCCAAAGTACCAAACCATGTTACATCAAAGGAATAGCTGAGAATTTCCTCATAAGAGAAGCAGTTTTTCATGTCCTTTCCAAGCATGTTATTTATGATAATTCACAAGCCCTGTAAACTTAAGATATTTAAATTCAGAATAATCTTTCAACCCTAAAATCTGTTTTTATGAAACCTTCATAATTTGCTAAATCATCTTTTCCTTCTTCCTGAACTGAATGACCTTAAATTTTTATTCTCTGCTTTTTTCCTATGTCAACCATCTTCTGAATTCACCTCATTCTGCTAAATCGTCTATAGGTACAACTGTGATGGGCAGCCAGAAGGTCCACCCACAGTCTGCATAAATGCAAACTATGTAGTAAACACTGAGTGATCCTGAGGTCACATGACTGTTTAGTCAAGATCTTTACTATGGTTTATTAACTTATGATCTGCAGCTCCGTAACACACAGTAAGTCTTCCAAAAACCACAAGCAAAAAAATTTGTATATAATGCAATCATGATATCCGCATACTTTACAAATCAAACACATTTGCCTCTCCCTTTCCTAATGATAAAATACTGTAAGTTTTGGTAATAAGACTTTAAATATCACAATATTCTCACAATAATTATCCTCATGATTGCTTTGTCAATTATGATACTACAAAGCACACTTCTATTTTTCTGAATTAGCTTCTTTTTTACCTCTACATACCTGTCAACCAACTTCTATTTTCAGCTTTCTCTCCTAAGCTTTTTTCCATATTCACCTCTCCTCTACTCTTCTTACACTAATCCTTGCTATATCCACACTGCTTATGTCAGTGCTGCTCCTTTACCTAATGAACATTTTAAATTTTTTTCACCTATCATGTCTCGTAATAATCTTATACAGTAAGACTATGCCAAACAACCCATTCCCTTCCCCATAAACAAAGGCTATTTTATCCAGCAAAGCATCCCACAGTAATAAAGACTTAATTCTTATAATTTCAACCCAAATTAAACAAAATTGTAGTGTGGCATTGCCAGAAGGATTCTTAGACCAGCTCTATGACTGCAGAAGTCTCAGACTTCTAAAATCAAACCCTGCTATTTGCAAAATATGACACTTAGAAAGCTCAATTATGTTCATAAAATAAATCATGTATTCTTCTGTTGTTTATGAAATTATAGAAACGGAGAAATAGTAGCACTTTAAATAATCTTCAAAACTGATACAGCACAAAAAATCTGAATGTTGCAAAAGGCATGAAAAGAAGAGAGAGACATATTGTGGTTATAAATTCATGCAGAGAGGCAAGGTGAAAGGCAAAGTTTGTCAAATTCTTCCACATGATATGCCCATTCTGTATGGCAATACTTTACCTGAAGCAGAAACCGCACAGGAACTATTCAAAGATACTCATCTAGATAGAGTAGCATCCTTAGTGTATCAAGACTGCACAGTAGCTAAAAGACAACCATAATAAAGCAGACCTTCTCTAGGAGAAATAAATTCCTAGATACCAAAACCGATGTATTTGCATGGCAGGCACACAAAGTCATACTTTGACATTTTTGATATATTCCAGAAAATCTGCTAACTTTTAAAGTTTGCTAATTTACAGGATTCTCCTTCAGAAACAGTTTGCCATGGCAAGTAGAAGTAACTGTTCGGCACCAGTGTGAACCCATTCTGTTCTGCACACATTTCACAAGGTCATCCATCACAACGATACCAGAGTGTCTCCCAAGATGTCAGTGAGAAATATGATTAACATCTAGCTTGTGTGCATATTCTGAGTCACATATTAAGAACAGGCATTTTCCTTTGCCTAATCTTTCAACAGCTGATTAAATAATATTGATTCTGAGGCAACTAACCTAAGTGACTTCTCATAAGCAGCACCTCACTTGAAAACTGAAGCTGTGAACGTGAAAACCTGAAGTCCTCTGGCTTCAGGAAAAAAAAAAAATCTAGTATGTTTTATTCACCATTTTCTTCCTAGCTGACTTTGTATCACACATTAAATGCATACCACTTACTGCTGAATTTTAATATAGTTACTTGCTTTGGGCTATAAAACATAATCAGCTTTTCCTCAGTTCTGCTGCATAACTTACAAGACACATATACTGTGCAAATGTATGTTGCAACTATAATGTTGCTAGGGAGCTCCTGCTACATTTCCAAGACACTGGTGTTAGTGCACTTAGAAAGGCAGCAAAGTTTAAATGACCTTCACAATGCAATGTGCCTGTCTCTGACAGAAGTTCCAATAATACAATAAATGTCTAAGAAAAATAGAATACTTCTAGATCTTAGGTAATGTTTTTTAGGCAAGGTTTTGTTTGATGTTTAACACTTACTGGTCAGTTATTAGTGCTCTCTCATATTGGAAGAAAAAAGAAGACCATCAAAAATTAAATTCTACCTCTGTGTCAAGAAATCCAGTTGTACTCAGTGGTCTTTTTTCTTCCAGCACTACTGCAGCAGAATTTATAGCCCAATCTTTTACTAAATCTTTCTGGTTCTCGTTGATAACAGGCCTATTATAATCCTGGCTGTCATCCACTCCAAATACCTGAAAATGAAACAAACCATTACACACATTAACCCAATACCATCCTGATACAATGTTCAATGTTAATGGATGGATGGTGGCATGCTGGATAGTGAGTTTAAATAGGTTTTGTTGTATTATGCTTATCTGTCATCTTGGTGAAATCTACAAATTAAATACAAGAAATACCTACACAAATTAAAAAAAGAGCAGACATCTATGTCAACACTGAAAATTCAAGTAACTGATAGTTGGAATGGTCAGATATGAAAAAAAATGACACTGATGAAAAAAACAAAAGGCAAAGGCAAAATCATTATAAAACCCACTTTACAGTTCATTTCCCAACTAAAGAAAAAAACAATTAACTGGAACCACCAAATTCTCAGAATTTTGCTATTAGCTAGGGAAAACAAGAAATACAAATGCTTGCATCTGCTACTAATATACTTCTTGAATTATTTCTCCAATACAAACATAATTTCAGTTTTCTGTTTGATAAGAGACTTAGCAGGTGTAGAAATCCACCAGGTTTCACAAAACATGTAGACTCAACTCATTCAAGATGTAGTTGTTCTT
>NW_008597163.1:25386-64831 GCF_000691845.1 Merops nubicus | reverse complement strand
CCTGCTGATGCTTGTATTGTATCCCTTTTGCTTGTGAAAAAGTAATTTTCCCGTGACATTTAAAAAACATTACTAAGAGAAAAATAGTAGAAAAATGTTATTAACAAGTAAATTTAATAATAAGGACTTAAACAGGAAAACCAGCAGTGTCAAATTTCTTGTGAGTCATAGATACTAAGGAATATGAATTCCTTTCAGAAATAACGTATGCTTTAAAGCTATTTTAGTGAATATTTTGTGTCTTGGAAACATACAAATTATAAAATGTATAAATGTCTGCCTAGGAAATAAATTCACTATTTTACTACTAAGGAGTTGAACATTAAAAAACCCTACAGAACAAAAACAAAAAGCCCACACACACATTAAAATTAACTGCTGAAAAGAAACTGTTAACATCAAAAATTCCTTCGTCTTGGAGAAAGACAGAGAAAAGAAAGAAGTGACCATCACAGGTTATCCTCCTGTACAAAAATAGTACTAGTGCAAAGGAGAAAAAGATACACAGAATTATTTTTCCCCAAAAACTATTTTGTAATTTAGTTTTGCACTGCAAAGGTAGAGGACTGGTTTATTAGAATTCTGAACAAGGTTATTGTATTTAAAATGGATTCACCACTAGATGGCCACAAACCATAACGTTTAGTGTCTGAGAAGCTGATGAAGGAAAACCCAAAACCAAAAACAGTCAGGCACCCTGTAATTCACTTCTTGATATGTTCTTCTAAATGTCCAGAATGATATTGCATTTATATATTTATAACTGCAGAAGCTTTTTAAGATGCACTGGATTTGTATTTTGCACTCATGCGAAAAGTCTGCTTTTTGCAACTCTGAAATTCAGTCAATGCTCCCTAATTTTCAATAAACACATGAATTATGTCTAGATACACTTACGCACCAGCTGCTTAGGAATACTGATTAATATTTCTTTTCTTAAAGAGGTGTGTTATAACTTAAGTCTCCTCTTCAATAGTTTTGATTTGTACAGTTGTAGTAATTTTTAAAGATAGAAACCAGTTATTGTCCTCTGCCTCTTTTCTTTGAATATATTACTGTTCTGCAGACACTTTTTTCCTAGTTTGATGTAGTTCCATTGATCACAGAGTTTTACACCTTCTTATAAATGAAAGTAAATTTAGATTTTGTCACATAAACACTTGAAGTAAAATATGAATTCAACACTTCCGTACCTAATCAGGACTACAGCAGTATATTGCTGCCTGCAAATTGCTTCGTATTATCTGACAGCTCATTCATTTACCATGTCAAATCCCTTTATTTGTATCAGGAATAGCACTACCTAAGGCTTCTTTCAGTCTTACCTTTTCCAGTATTGAAGTCCTATTTAAGCAAAATTTGTTCTTCTTCTATTACTGAAATTACTGCAAAACCAAATTTGGATATTGTTTATTTTTTATTTTGGGTAGCAATAAGACCCAAGTAATAGGTCCAAATAATAAAATAATTTACCTATTAAGGCTACTTCTAATGCTCCCTCTGTATCGTTAAGTGGGGGTATCATAGGCCAGAAAAGATAAGCAAAATATTTGGGGACACCATTATTGAAAAGAAGGGGAAAACATCTTTTCCAATAAATATACATTCTACATACACTACACATTCATCTAGGAGTGCTGGTATGTGCATGCACCTGTCCTAAGTTCTGTTGCTACAGAACTGAAAAGCTCCTCTTCTCAGCAAGAAGGGATTCACACAAGCATGATGTAGCCCAACAACTAAATTTCAGAACTGTGATATATAAAGACCCTGTGAAAACAATGCCATTAATACATAATTAAGACTTTAAATGAGAACTATGCAAAAAAGAAAACAACTCCTGTTTAGTATTTGACAAAATTTAGAACACTTAAACATACCCATGCCACAGCTGTCAAAAAAGAATACTATCATTCAGAATTTCAGGATTAACTGATCCACTTACACTGTTCACTATATGAGTATATACTCTCAACAGAAAAAAACCCAAACATGGAATAGCCTGAAGGTTTCTGCTGAAATCATCTCTCTAGCATTTAGAAAAATGCAATTTGTAATTCATGGGTTGCTATGATAAGGTATGTGTGCTAACAGTGGGCTGTTGTGATTGAAGCCCGAACAGATAGAGATCCCTACCTTCCTACAAAGAGTGAATGACATTCTTCAAGGCTTCCAATTCTTCAATGCTTCTGTTCTTTAAATATCTTTATGACTTCAAAGACATTTAAGGGAATTCTAGGAGATAACTAAATAAAAAAAAAATCCTGAGGAAATGCTGGTGACACTCATTGCTGCTCCTCTTATCTATTTATATAAAAAGCCTGAAAGTTTCTTTGTATAAAGGCTTGCATTTGTCAGAAGCAGCGGCTACAGCTTTAAACAGAAGCAACTACTATGTGTACATCGCTTAACTGTGTTTTGGGGAAGTAAAACATGAAGTGTGATTCCATGATACAGGTTTGGACAACGCAAGCTCTGAAAAATGAGAAGAATGCCTTTTTTTTTTTTTTTTGGTATATTTTTGATAAAGCAGGTAAAGGGATTCTATGCATTCATTTATGACTTCAAGAACTTTCCTAACCATCCTAAATGACATATACGCAGCACACAGCTGTCAATGAAAAAAGAAGTTTACTAGAACTTTACATTTTTTACATCGCCGTAAGCAAAAAACACGTTCACAAAATCAGGGTCTTGCATTTTTGGAGAGTGTCTGGGGGATGGGGAGAAATACATTAATTTTTTAACTTAGGTAGCTGAATGTACCACAAAGAAAACAATTCCTACATATATACTTAGGAAAACCAGATATTAATGCTGTTTTTTTAACAGATGTAATTTAAAAGTTCACATACCAGAGAAAGATATTTTGAAATTAACAGCTTGTTATAAGCAATCATTCTGGAAAGTTAAAGTTTTCTGCCCTGTTCTGCCCTACTGTTAGTTTTTATGAAATTATATTTTAGCAGAAAGACACAATTATTTCATCTCAATAATTTTGTCAGAATCCCTGAAATCTGACAGGGAAAAATGTAGGTACTATACCAGTCAGTGTGCACCATTACGTGGGATTCCTGAAGGGTGTCTGACACATGGCTGTAATGGTGGAACTTTCAGAAACATGGAATAAACTGTAGTCAAGGTGTTACACACTTTACTGTTAGGAAGCATGAAACAACTTCCATGCAAATCAGGACAGTTTGGCAAGTGAATGAGGACAACAACATTGCTGTAGAAAGTCAAGCCCCATTTATGGAATGCAGTCAACAATTCTGTTCAGCCTGCAATCCAGTTGACCTCTTAAGCAAATGCATTAACAGGTGATAATCAGACTGCATCCAGTTTTGGTCCCCTCAACACATGAGAGACATTGTCTAACTTTGGGGGAGCTCAGCAGGGGCCACCAAGATGGTCAATGCTGTATCACTTTCCCTGTGGAGAGAACCTGGGGAAGATTGGCTTGATTGGGGTGGAGAAGGGAAGGCTTTGGGGGTGCCTGACAGCAGCCCCCTTGTACCTATGTGGAACATATCAAGATAACAGCCAGGCTCTTTACAGTGGTGCATGGCAGGAGGACAACAGAGGTTCAGATGGGATATAAAGAAAAGGTTTTCACTCTGTAGACAGCTTAGCCATGTTGCCTTGTCTCTGTCCTTGTAGGGTGTGAAGACCCAAATGAATAGTCCTCGAAAACCTGTCTAACCTCAAAGCTGACCCTGCTTTGAGCAGGTTGTTGGACTGGAGACCTCCTGATATCCTTCCCAGCTTATGTGATCCTATGGTCCTTAATAACATTGAGCCTAGATAATAACTTAGAATCTCAGTTCAGCACTCTAGCCCAATGAGTCAGTCTTAAGAAAGCCCAAAGGGAGATCCAACAGTTTCTCAACTGTGGAACTGTTTACACTATGGCTGATGTATAATGAAGTCTCCTAAATCAGCATGGAAAAACAGAGTTCCTCACGCATACTTTTCAATTCCAAGCAATGAATGGTAAGCTCTCCAAAAGATGCCACTGTGATACTCCGCCCACTGTAGTTCTACGAGTAAAACAAAGGGACATAACAGCAGGCTAAAAAATATAGCAAGTCCCAAAGCTTCATGCTGGAGTGAAAACTCATCCTGAAAAGTACAGAAGTACAAAATGTATGACGGCCAAAAAATTGCACCTTGATGTACATATTAATAAATTCCATCACTTTATCTCAGCAAGAGTTTTTCCAACATTGTGACTGAGAATATAGCTTTATCTACATAAATTAGTAATTTTTAAAATTCTTCAACCAATAACAAAAAGAATTAACAACATCTGTGTAACGCAACACACGCAAGACTCAATCTCTGCAAGAAGTACTGGTGTATTTTTGGATAGAGCACAAGTTACAGGACCAAGTCTGAGCACGTGCCTGATCCTCTCTGCAAGTGCTAATTTTATAGAAAGCAGAGTAATCTGTTTTGGCAGGTCATATGCATTTCCCTGTGAAAACAGCTCATGACTCAGAGCACACCCGCTTCTCAACATGGCTAAAACACAGCTTTAACATAAGCTACCTTTAGTGATCGGGAACTGGTCTTGTTCACCCTCCTTCCCCTCCCTTCCCTTCCCATCAGCAGATGACTGAACATCTTCTGTGCCACAGATGCTCTGCCCTAGAGGCGAGTGTAATGGCTTTAGGATTAGTTATCAAAAGTGGCAAGGATTCTTTAAATCCACAGATGTTTTTCTTTATTGATATATGCAAGACCTTCTAGAAGTTAAAATAAAAACTGGTCAGAAAAATGAATGGCAACAAAATAGTTTTTCTGAATAAAAAAAAAAAATAAATCAAAACAACAAACGAAAACACCAAACCCCTACTTGATGTTTTCCTTATGTGCTTTTTATAAACTTTGAATTTCCTAAGTACAAAAAACCTTCTTGCACTTGCACCTCATTCACATGTGTTTCATGGCTTCTCATGTTGGGACTTTATACCTTTATTTAATTTCAAACTATTTCAGGGTTTATGAAGATCATAGTGCAGATCTACAATATTATAATTACTCAGTACTTAATGACCACAGAGCCAGTTCCTCATCGAAATCATTACTGAAGATATTGATATCCATGCAATAAAGGCCCTATTTGAGACTCCTAATAGATACGGTCACTCTGTTTTATAGCAAACTACAAGTATTTCCATGAGCAGTAACAGAAACTAGGAGCATAAATTTTATTCAAAATACAAATCTGAAGAACTCTATCTAGTTTTAAAATGTTGAGTTTCTAAAGTTTCCCAAATAGTCTTCAAGCTGTAGTCTTATCATAAAGGATATGCAGTAATTACTAACAATATTAATAAGATTAACAGAAAATCAACAAATAAATAGTAAGTATACTAGTTGCTATTCAGAGAACCATAACAAGGAATCTATCCATTAATGATGGTATTTGTAAACTAATAGTATTTGAATAATTCTCTTTCCATTCTTTCAGATTCTAATAGTTACAGTCACAATCTGGAGAAGTGTTCGAAAAGGATGATGATTTAATGCTATTAATTTCAGTGCAGGCAACCTGTATACAAGAAGTAGGAAAAAACCCAAAGACATGTAAAAGGGTATTCAAAGATGAACAGTTAAAAAATGCAAACTGAAACAAAGCAGAGCACAGATAATGGACAAGGGGCTGTACTGTACAGTGCATTTGGGACAGGATCATGGCAAAATAGAAGATGGAGCAAGTGATTAAATTTGCAATAAGGTATTGTAAAGTGATGGGAGTGTAAATTAGAATAGCAATTACATTTCATAAATTTTAGGGGAAAGGAAGATAAAATGTATATTCGATTGTCAGTGAAGGTCAACCAAAAGTAGATTTCAGAAACTGAACTGTAAACTGATACAGTTAGACGAGCAAGAAGGAGGGAGGGGGAAAAAAAAAAAGGAAGGCACGCGAATTTGGAAACACAAGCAGGATGGTCACAGTTCAGATGTACTAAGCAAGAAGAAAAAAGAGTAGCATTGGAAGAGAAGATTCCAGAAAGGAGGGAAATGGAAGAGGCTTCAGATCCCTATCGCAGCTCATCTTGGCAATGATGGTTCAAAATTCAATGACACATTCACAATATACAGTAAATTGGTGGTTAGAAGTCAGTTACTCATCAGATACAAAAGACAAAGGGCAAACATTTTCTTTCCACATTTCAGAGTGTGGTAGGCCAGAGTAAAATGCCTAAGCTCGTTCTGTGTTTAGCTACTCCATGAACTGTGCTTAACCAAGTTCTTCTCAGAAGTCTGATTTTAATAGATTTTTGCTTGTTCTTGGCAGTTACCTCGGCCATCCCAGGCGAACAGACTGTGTTCTGTGCAGGGAATATCTCATGAATAGCCATGGGCTTTTCATAGAAGCTGTTTATGTCATTTTAACTATACAAAAGAGATACTACATTAGATGCAAGATGCTCTGGTATTGGGAAAAAAAAATACATAAGCAAATGAAAAGGATCAATGTGCCAAGTCTTAATAACTTCCTCTCACCAGATGTCAGTTACATATTTAAATGCATACATATTTTGTGCCTGTTTGCTATAGTGAATAATTAGTTTTCTTTAGAATTCCAAATGCAGAAAGAAACACTAAGTTTATGGGCTGTGGGAATCTTCCCCTCAGAAGAAAAAGAGATTACAAACACCCTCTAAACTCTTGACAAAATTTGTATCTCAGATGATTTAGTAGGCTTCAACTGTTCTACTGGTTTTTCAGCATTGTTTCCAGAAAATACAGTCACTCTGCAACCAAGACGCCCAGTGGTTCTAAAAGGCATTCTTTCTAGAAGACATTGCTGAAGCAATGGTAAAAGCAAGGAAACCCAGAGGGTGCAAAAAGACAGAAGACCTGAAACTAATTTTCTGAAAACAGATATATCTGTCTTGGTTCTTTAAACTGTCATTGAAAAGTGATGACTCTTTTCCTTTCCCCCTCCTAACTTACACCCTGCCCATTGATACTTTTCAGGTGGTTTGTCATATATAATACTGCAAAAATGGGCCAAGAGGACCTCCATAACATACATGTTAATTCAAGAGGAGTTATACATGTCTCCACATATACATAAAACATGTATGTTAATGAAAAACATTTCCCCCTCCCTGCTCCACCTGCACTGTAAATATAAGGTTTTGGATGAACACTGTTTTAGTAAAAGAGTTCAAAAGATACATTTTCCAATAAACCTTGCAGATTTTAAAATATTTTTTTTCATCTGGTATATGGCTCCATGTTTTAAAATCAGTCCCTGCTGTGCATTGGACACTATTTACAAATGATGGAAAACATCTGAATTAATGTATACTTCTCACAGAAGAAGACCAATACATACAAATGTAACACAATGTAACAAAACACTTGTTTATGATCTTGCCACTCTTATTTCCAAAATATTTAGCATAATATTAATCCTAAACTTGTCAGTCAACAATTCTTCATTAGCAGTTACTTTATGCTTAATACAATGTTTCATGCTATCTGCAAGATTATTAATAAAACACTCAGGTTTCCAACAGAGAAGACAAGATCTGGTAAACAAGCTTTATGAACACTTAGAACAAAACCAAAAACAAATCGTTCAAAAGTACAGTCCTTGAAGAACACATTAGTCAGTAACATAACACACTATGAAAACACACACCGTGGGAGTAAAAAGAGTAAGGAGGTTCCATTTTATCATAATTGCCTTTCACAATAGAGTTCCATTCATACACATACTAAAAAAAGAACCCTACAAACAACTCAAAATAAAGGGAAATAGTAAGAATCATTGTGAGCAGAAAGATGTAGGAAAATAATGATGCAAAAAAGCTGTCTATACAAATACGAACACAGCCTTCCAGCTGTCTATACACATATGCATGCAGCCTTCCCTTCAAAATTATTAGTTATTCCAAACTTTTGAAGAGGAAAAAAAAGTCTCTCTTAAGATTGTGTCAACAGAATAATATTTTACATATACTCTCTGCATAGTATATAATCAAATATAATATAATCTTAAAATATAATCTTAAAATATAAGATGATAGCATGCACATTAAAAACAAGGTCATTACTACTATGGCCTATTTACCCATATAAACAAAGACTAAAACACCATCCCTTTCCAATTTAAAACAAGTTGATCTAAATACAAGCTTTACACTGAAAAAGAATTATTATGGCCATTTAATGATAATTTTGAAGACGGTGGAAGGATAGACTGAGGTTTGATTTTGGTACTTTTTTTCAAGTTTTACTTCTGGTTGGGAATCAGTACATTGAATTTGAGATCTAAAATTGCTGATAAAAATATCTATTATTTATCAGGGAAATTTAAGTGACTATAGCATAACTGAAGAAAACAGTTCTGGAACTGAAGAAAACTTTGTCTAAGCCAAATGTTTCCATACGGCTATGAGCTGCTAGAACATGACAGTGTGTTTTAGGCTGGAAGGGACCTCTAGAGGTCATCTGGTCCAACCTCCCTACACAAGTAGAGACACCTCTACCTAGGTCAGGTCACCCAGGGTCCTATCAAGCCTGACCTTGAATGACCCCAGGGTAGAGGCCTCCACTACCTCTCTGGGCAGCCCATTTCAATTATCTATTTCTCTTATATTAAAGATTTTTTTTTCTAATACTGAGTCTAAATCTATCCTTTCCTAGTTTAAAACCATTATTCCTCGTCCTAGCATTATAAACTCTTTGGAATAGATCTTCCCCCACCTTCCTGTAGGCCCCTTCAGGTACTGGAAGGTCACTATATGGTCCACCCAGAGCCTTCTCTTCTCCAGGCTGAGCAGCCCCAACTCCCACAGCCCCTTTCCTAGTTTAAAACCATTATTCCTCGTCCTAGCATTATAAACTCTTTGGAATAGATCTTCCCCCACCTTCCTGTAGGCCCCTTCAGGTACTGGAAGGTCACTATATGGTCCACCCAGAGCCTTCTCTTCTCCAGGCTGAGCAGCCCCAACTCCCACAGCCCGTCTTCATATGAGAGGTGCTCCAATCCCTTGATCATTTTGGTGGTCCTCCTCTGGACTCACTCCAATATGTCTACACCCTTCTTGTGCTGGGGGCTCCAGAACTGGATGCAGTATTCCAGGTGAGGCCTCACCAGGGCAGAGTAGAGGGGCAGAATCACCTCTCTTGTTCTGATGGCCACACTTCTTTTGATGCATCCCAGGAAGCAATTTGCCTTCTGGGCTGCAACTGCACATTGGCAGCTCATGCCCAGTTTTTCATCCACCAGCACTCCCAAGAACCTATCCACAGGAATGCTCTCCAGTAAACTCTCTCCCAGACTATACTGGTAGTGCTGGTTAGCCCAGCCCAGACGCAGGACCCTGCATTGAGCCTTGTTGAACCTCATAAGGTTTATCTGGGCCCACCTCTCCAGCCTGTCCAGGTCCCTCTGGATGGCATCCCGTCCCTCTGGCATATCAGCTGCACTTCCCAGCTTGGTATCGTCCGCAGGCTTGTTGAGGGTGCACTCAATGCCATGATCAATATCATTAATGAAGATAGTAAACAACACTGGTCCCAGCACAGACCCCTGAGGGACATTGCTTGTCACCATCCTCCACCTGGACATCGATCCATTGACCATCCAGCCAGTTCTTCGTACCCATCGAACCCACAATTCCCCAATTTATAGATGTTGTGGGGGACCGTGTCAAAGGCCTTGCAGAAGTCCAGATAAAAATAATCCATGAGTCTTCCCTTGTAGACTGATGCAGTCACATCATTATAGAAGGCCGCTAGGTTGGTCAGGCAGGACTTGCCCCTAGTAAATCCATGCTGACTACCTAGGATTACCTCCCTGGCCTCCATGTGCCTTAGTATGTCTTCTATAGAAGGATCTGTTCCATGATCTTCTTCTTTACCTTTTCTAAAGATGGGCGTGATGTTACCCTTTTTTTGGTTGCTAGGGACTTCACCTGGCTGCCATGATTTCTCAAATATTACAGAAAGTGGCTCAGCAACTGCATCAGCCAGTTACTTCAATACTCTGGGATTTTTACATTAATTTGTATTGTTTTACATATTTCCTGAGTGTATTTTACAATACTATCTAACATTTTTATTTTTTTCTCTGGTAATAGTGGGAATTTCAAAGCCTTTATTATGACAAATGTGATAAAAATCTATTTGGCTACACAAGGACAAAGAACTATCCAGGAAGCTTTCACAGCTTTTCTCAAGTGCCCAAATGCCTCTCTCAGCTATGAAGGCTGTTGGTTTTCCTGCCGATCTCTGATGAAATAGATTACAGAAAGACAAAGAATAATCTTGAACTGTTTCTGCACCTGTACACAGAGGACTTTCCTCTATATTAGACTCCCAGATGCCCTGGTTGGCTATGTTGATGAGAACTGAAACATGCACATAGCCTCTATTCTGTTCCTTTCCTTCCCACACATGCATAGAGCAATTCAACTCTGCTACAGTAAGTTCTACAAAGCATTTACATTCAGAAATATCCTGAAATTAAATTGATTGAAGAAAATAAAAAAAAATAGGCAAAACAAATAAAAAAGTACCCCACATAACCCCTGGCAAGTAAACACCTGAAGAGCTTGAAAAACTCACTGAGCTGCTTTTTATTTATTGCAGTAGGCTCGAAGTATTTAATATTCCAAACAAATCCAGAATTATATGCACATTTATTTATTAAAATTTATTCCTGCCAGTATTTTGCTTTATTGAAAAAAAGAAATTCATTACCCTGATAATTTGCAGTCTCTTTATACCAAGAAAAAGGAAGATGAACTGTAGAAACATTATTTCGTAATCTTTCATCCACTGTCAGACTTACCTCTTCTGTGACCTAGCAAGATTTTTTAACTTGATACGACTGCCGAGAACAACTTTCTTGTAACAGAACAATTTGATTTATTAAAAAAGTAAAACAGAGAGAAAATTTACAATTCAGTGCAAAATTGAAAGCAGTTGCTAAGTATTAACAAAAGAGAAAGCACTGAACCTTTCTAAAGGGAAGACGAGCTGGATGTAAAGCAAAAAAATCCTACAACCATGCCCCATTTACCCATGTGTTTCATGTGTTAAAAGTAATGCTGGAAACATGTTCTAAATCAAATCAAGATCCTGAATTTTGTACTTCGCCTTAGCTGCAACAATAAGAGTATTATTCTGCTAGAAACAACTGTGGCTTTCTGAAGCTACTGGAGTAGAGAATATTGTACACTTGGTATGGTTAAGATGGCCTTTGTAGCAAGTAAGAACAGCTTTACTTCTTCACACGTTGATGAGACTACTCTCAATAGCTGCTTTAAAAGGAGCTCTACAAGTATAAAAGCAAGTCAGCATCTGTTACTCAACTCAAACTTTCTTTCATGTTATTAATGTATTTATTTTCTAAACCTGTTTGCCTACTGAACAATTCATACTTTCCTATGAATTTAACTGACATTTAAACAGCTGGATGCAGAAATATCATTGGCTAATGAAAGGACTTTTAGGAAGTAAGGTTTATGGTTTTTTTTTCAAGTGTTCTCTGTTTATGGAGAACATTATGATGCAACCATACATTTATGCAGTAGAAGACAAGTGAAAGGAACACATGAGCGTCTGAAGAGCAGCACTGATCTTGCTTAGAATTCTTACTTTGTAAATTAAAGGTGACAGAGGACCATATAGAAACTCATGACAGAATATAAAAGCAAGTGAACTAGTGACAGAAGAGGGAAATGTACAACACATTTCCATACCAGTAATACTGGTAGTATTCACTCAGTCTCTATATATCAGAAAATCCAGCAGGATTTGAAAGAAATAGTAATAATATCAAATTACCAAAAAATAAAATGAGTCAGAAGTCCCTGAACGTGTGTTTCAGAGAACAGTATTTTCAATAATACAAGCTGGAGTCTGTGTGCATGAGTTTGCTTTACCCGTGAAAAGCAGAGCTGGATCCCATGCCAGCACAGGAGTATTGTGGAGATGGCATTCTGACCAGCTGATTGACTGAGGAGGCAGCTACAGCAGGTAACAGCTAAAGACTGCAGCTCTTTCCAAATTATAACCACTAGCTCTTCAACAGGAACTCTGACAAATCTTTCCATTCAGAAATACCAGTAAATGAAATCTGCAGAAGTAAAACCAATACCCCTCCAGCCATACTCATTTTCCTTCAATGATAGCTTCCTACATTAATTTATATGTAAAGTTTTCTCCTAAACTCTATCAAACTTGGTGGGGTTTTTGTGTGTTTGTTTGGTGGGGTTTTTTTTTGTTTGTTTTTCCCCAGTTATTATTTAATTTCATTGTTGGTGGTGGTTGCTGTTCTCCAAGAAAAATTTTTTTTTTTTCCCCTCTAAGAAACATGACACTTCAAATATAAACATAAGTAACCTGTTCAAAGCTGGCCACAAGGTAGTCATATTTACTTCTTCTGAGAGTATCTTTAAGATTTATGAATACAATCAATCCAAATGATTAACTGACATACAAGTGAAACAGGAACAACCTCTGTAGGCCTTCAGGTGAGTACAAGTCCTGCACTTTTTTTCTAATGTTTACAGATGAAAACCATCTACTTGCTGTTTTCATGACATACTATAACTTTTCATCCACAAATAAAACAATCAAGAAGCAATGGTTTGTTATTCTACTCCTTTTCTGATGTAAAGACAACACTTTTTTCTTGGAGACTTAAAGAGTAGCAGAGGAAGAAATGGATCCTTAGCAATCAAAATTAAATCAAGATGTTGAATAAGCAGGACAGCATTGTTTTTAGATTCTTAAAATCATTTCACATATGTATCCATTTTCCTTAAGTATATTTCCTAGAATCTTTAGTAAAAGGCTACATTGAGCAAAAATGGTACTTTCAAAGAAAACAAATGAAGCTCAATATTAAGGTCTACCCCCCTTTTAAAAAAATTACACAGATAATTTATTTTCAATTTTCTGAGAATTTTTAACTTTGATTTCCTGTATGCCTCTCTCAGATTCCTAACTCAAAGAAGCATTATTAACCACTTGAAGTTTGCCAAGTTAATGCCACTCTTGCATTTGTGGTTTGCTCTTACGTTCCTTCCTAGAGAAAAGAGGAGATGCTTCTACTCCTATAGAAGTAAGGCCAAGGCTTAGGCTTCCCAGTGAATTGAGTCATGCCGAAAATAACCTTTGGATATTTTGGTCATTCTCACCATTTCCTCTAGTAAAAGGGAAAAAAAAATACCCCCAAGTCAGAAGTATTTTACTTCATAGGAAATTATTCACGTAAATCAAACACAAATCTTACCACCATTCTAATAGCAGTTGTTACTCACAAGGCTGCATTACTTGTGCAAATGTTCTAGAAAGTTGCTTTTTGTAATGTAGTTCCTTGCTATTGTAATGCACTTTCACCCCAATCCTAGCAAATGCAATTCTTCTGTTTCAGTTATTTTTTGACCCAACAGACACTCTTAAGAGACTCAGTTGAGCAAGTATCATAACTGCTCAGAAAAAGGACTGACTTGCCAACAAAGGAAAAGAGGTTATCCTGGAATTATGGATAAAATCACACAGAATCATAGAATGTTAGGAATTGGAAGTGACCTCCAGAGATCATTGAGTCCAACCCCCCTGCCAGAGCAGGACCATCTAGTCTAGGGCAGGTCACACAGGAACACATCCAGATAAGTCTTAAAAGTCTCCAAGGAAGGAGACTCCACAACCTCCCTGGGGAGCCTGTTCCAGTGCTCTGCAACCCTTACAGGAAAGAAGTTCCTCCTCACGTTGAGGTGGAACTTCTTGTGCTCCAGCTTGTGACCACTGCCCCATGTCCTGTTGCAGGGCATAAGTGAGAAGAGGTTGCCCTTTCCTTCCTGACACCCAGCCCGCATATATTTAGACACATTAATTAGATCCCCCCTAAGTCTTCTCTTCTCCAGACTAAGAAGTCCCAGGTCTCTCAGCCTCTCCTCATTCGGCAGGCGTTCCAGTCCCCCAGTCATCCTCGCAGCCCTCCGCTGGACTCTCTCCAGTAGATCTCTGTCCCTCTTGAAATAGGGAGCCCAGAACTGGACACAATACTCCAGGTGAGGTCTCACCAGGGCAGAGTAGAGGAGGACCTCCCTTGTTCTGCTGGACACTTTTCTTAATGCACCCCAGGATACCATTGGCCTTCCTGGCCACAAGGGCACACTGCTGTCCCTTCAAAAACTTGTTGTCCACCAGGACTCCAAGGTCCCTCTCCATGGGACTGCTCTCTAGCAGATCTCCTCCTAACCTGTACTGGTGCATTTTATTACTCCTGTCCAGGTGCAGGCTTCTGCACTTCTTCTTGTTGAAACTCATTAGGATCCTCTTGGCCCAGCTCTCCAGTCTGTCCAAATCTCACTGAATGGCCACACAGCCTTCAGCTGTATCAGCCAAACCTCCCAGTTTTGCATCATCAGCAAACTTGCTGAGCAGACACTCTATACCATCATTGAGGCCATTAATGAAGATGTTGAAGAGGACTGGACCCAGCACTGATCCCTGGGGGACTCCACTAGCTACAGGTCTCCAGCTGGACTTGGCACCATTGATCACCACTCGTTGTGCTCTATTGTGCAGCCAGCTCTCCACCCCTCTCACTGCCTGTTCCTCTAGCTTGTATTTCCTGAGCTTGCTCAGGAGGATGTTATGGGGGGACTGTGTCAAACACCTTGCTAAGGCCAAGGTAGACTACAGCAACTGGTCTCCCTGCATCTACCCATTCAGTCACCACGCTGTAGCAAAGCAGCACAGCAGTGCTAAGAAACCACAACAAGCTAACAAACCTCCTTATCTCATTCCTCACTTATCCACCTTGAGCAAAGTAACAGAATCCACAGCATTAGCAATTCAAAACAGGAAGAAAGTAAAACTAAGCTCAAGTGCAGAAAGAAATTTTGGCTTCCATTTGTTTTCTCTTATTTTCTTCACCAGTTGTTTTTTCTGCACTTCCTAAAGATAATAATATATTTATTTCATATTACCAAATCAAATAAGAATTGTGCAGCAGGACTCTTTGAACTGGGTGTAAAATAAACTGTTCGCAATAATTCAGTACAGGAAGTAGGTAAAAAAATAGAGAAGACCTCAAAGAAAAAAGCAGCTCTGCTTTACCTCCTAGCAAATATCTATGATATCCAAACGCTGTTTATACAACACTAAGAATATTACACAACACTTTACTCCCATTCCTAACACTTACATTCACCTCCTGTTTCTGAATCTCTCCTGTATGACAAGTGGTTTAGTTAAAACAAAAAAAAAAAACTGTCTGCAGATATTGTGAACAGATATTAAAGACCACAAATAATTTGAAATCTTACTAGACAGTATTAACATTATTAAAAAGTACATAAGGTAACTATTTCCAAATGTTATTATTTTTATCTGGTTTCCAAATCCTGTTGTATAACTATACTTAGCAAAAACAAGACTCAAGTTTAATGGAAGATCTGTAACTTAAGAATTCTATGCAGGTATTTGTAGTCATTAAGTCAAAGCAATAACATTCTTTAATATTTGCTTGTGTCATTTGGAGTACTGCTACTTCTCAGAAGTCCTTTGAATACTAATGCAAAGAAGTCAAAAGTACTTTTTTTTAAAATCTATAAACCACAAAACTATTATTTTTATTATTTTATTTTAATCCCCTCCCAAATGCTCCATAAACACCTTTTATAAAATAAAAATATCTGGAATAAAATCTCCCATTTCCCCATTATGTCAGCATTTTTCTACAAAATCAAACTGGTGAAGATAGCCTGTCTTTCAAGAAAAATTTTTAACCAAAACTCATGCTAAATATATCGCATGTGTTCAACTCTGAAAAATTTTAGACACATAAAATAAATCCTCACATAATTCCATAACAAGTGATGAATTTCCTGTTAAATTGGCAAAAAAAACTCCACAGAATTGGATGCTAGCATTCTACGACAATGGATTTTTTTTTTAGGAAAACACAACAATAACAGAAAAAAATCCTCTTCAAGAGTCAGTTAAGCCAAACAAATATATTTTCTCCTACCCACACCTTCCTGTTGAACCTAAAGAAAGAGTTACTTGCAGTTATTTAACTGCAAATACAATTTGTATTGTTATTGATAGTTACCAACATGCAAAAGTTATTTGGTCATCATAAGATTCCTAAGCCTCACGAGGCAGATAACCTATATTCAAAGTAGGAAAATGACATAGCTATCATATAAACATTTTGGAAAATGAAAGATTTCTTACACTTACTCTTTATAATGGACACTGAAATTTAAGTCACTGTTGTTGAATATCTTGTTTTCATAAGTGTGGAAAACAATTGTTATCTACCTCTGTATGATAATCTGGATGAAAACTGGATAATCTGGATGACCGTAGGATTTTAAGAACAGGTAAGTATTTCCACAGGGATGTAAAAATCAAAATCTAACAAGTCTCATAAAAGTACCCATTAATTTAATTGCTTAGTATTCTTACAGTACCTAAACCTTTTGAAAACGCATTTAAACTACCAAACTAAAAGAACAGTGGTATCAAACACTAATAATTTTCATCTGAATGCCTGCTGCTGCTTTTATGACATTCCATATTTCACCACTATAGACTGGCTTAAAATCTTGTATTATTGCAGTAGATTTAATAAAAGTGGTAGACAGTTGCCTACACATATACTTTAACATCAGTATAGATTCTAGGTTTCTCACCTTGTCAATCATTTTACGAGCTTCCATTTCTTCAGAATTGGGATTTTCCAACTCAATAGTGTAAGTGCCTTTGTCACTCTGGTCATCCTCATTGTCCTTTTCAGTAGCAGCAGAAATATGTTGGCTTTTCAACTTTTTGTCCACCTCCTGGTTCAGATTAGGCCTATGGCCAAGGCTTCCCGAACTCCTTAACAATGCAGCTTGTAAGACAGGTAATGCAGCAGAGGGTTCTTCTGACTTTTGTTTTAGAAGTTTTGCGTGAACGCCATGTACTGCTCTGTGATGTGATGAGCTAGCTTGCACAGATGAAGGGACTGCTTTCTCTCCTGACGTAGGTTTCGTTCTTTCAGCTCGTGTATGAGGTGTTGTAGATGGAGATTCTGTGCACAGAGCTGCTACATTCTGAGAAAAAGAGTAAGAACGTCTCTTTCGAGGATGGTCTTCATCAAAAAACTCAATCATAAAGGCAGTCTGACTCAAACCAGCTTGCTCTTGCTGCTTTTCTGTGGAATGGACTTTCTGGTGTGATTTTTTCAGCTCTGTGTGATGATGCCTTAAGTGTTCTTCAAGTGCTGCCCGCTTACTGTAATGCCGGTGTGCACCTGCATTTTCTGAATCACTTTGTGTACCATCATCATGCTTATTCCCTACAAGCAAAGCAAAATATGTAGCACAATGAAACAAACAAACAAAGACCCCCAACCCAACACCTACAAAAGAATGGCAAACTAAAAAAATTTCAAATGTTTTCTGTTTAGACTCCAACAGCCTTCAGTACCTGGCTCTGCAAGTTTCATACAGCTCCTGGTAATGCATTCAACTTAGTAGAAGTCAAACAATGAAACACTGTATAAGCCGATCAGTAACAGCAGTGCTTATGAACTTGCCTTTTCACCAATATTCTCCCCTGTGAATACTTATTGTTGACTTACAAAAGCCAGTATTTTACCAGCTGCACTACAGTAAGTTTCTAAATTGTATCAATTTTGTTACACAGCTAGTTGACTACAAATGACTACTGATACATCCTAGACAGGGTTAAGAGGAGAAAGAAACCCGTAAACCAGTCCTTCTGGAAGGTGAAAACACCAACTGAAAGCCACAGTTCATACTGTTGGATTCCTCACGCATTTAAAACAGTTTATGATGATAAATCTCTACTGAAAATTGGAATTAATTCTCTACTCTTTCCAAGAAGTGCAATGAACTTTTCCATCGTTCAATCCCCTCAGCATTGATATATGCATGTAAAATGGTGTTGTTGCTTATTCCATAAACGACTTTGAGAACTGTGGATAAGTCTCACATATTTAAGAAATCATATATACACCTATAAATATTCTTCGTAATAATACCCAGTAAGTCACACTTGACACCGAGCAATGTCATGCACAAGGGAAGTGTCTACACTTCTAAGTTTTAGCTCCGCTCCTGGGAAGGAACAGTTTACCTTCTCTGAACTCTTTTAGTTCAAGACTTACTTACATGTACATAGAATGTACAATGTAATTATTTCATTTTCAAGAGGATAACTGTTTTAAGGTTTTCTCACATAGTTAAGATATGCTGCTACTATTCAGTTAAATAGTAATCACATATTGGGAAACTTTACTTATCACGCTAATAGCACTGAATACATACAGCTGAAATCCCAACTTACATTGCTGTTTACTAATTATTTGTACAGTGCCCAAGAAAATATTTTGATGGTTCATGTACTTCCAAATAATAACAATAAATATCAACACCACAGTGAAAGTCATATAATAATTTCAGCAGTGTGACTTCAGTACAGGATACTGTATGAAAAACTTGAGGAGAAAAAAAAAAGTACCTTTTTTTTTTAAATCACACTTTCGAAGTGGCTAGCTATATTCTTCATGTTTATGATTTGAAAAAGTACAAGTAATGAATGAGACTACAAAAAGATCATAGAAGATTACAAAACAGATATATATTATGGCTATACACATCCCATAATTTACACCTCCTTCAGATGAAAATTTACCCAACTTTGAGGAGTTTCTGCAAGGAAAAGGCTAAGGCCTTGTAAACAAAGCCCTTTGTATTTATCAAAGTGACATGGCTAATATTTTAAAGAATGTTCATGAATATAACATGGTATCATGAAACCAAAGAATGCTCTGTGATATACTCTAGAAGAAATATTACACTATTATCTTAATGCTACCAGAATGGTGTTCAAAATTTTATTTCTTAATTTGGAAAAGCCAGTCTTAAAAAGCAGACTTTTGATCAGTAAGGCAAAGCACATTGTACCCTGTTCCAGCTGGTTTAAGAGCTAGACATGATAATGCAGAATGAAGAAAAACGGGAATTGCAGGCTTAACTCCTGACATTAAAAACAGAAAGAGACTTGAAAAAGTTCTTCAGAAGTTTTCATTGTGAAAGTCTGAATGTCACTGGAATCTTCATCTGAACATTGAAACTACTTTCTTCTCTATTCTGCTAAGTTGCATCCAAAAGAGAGTACACTCATCATGCTTAACATTTGATTTATTTTTATTTGAAGTCACTGTCTGCAGTAACTGAACACATGTAACCACCTGGAACTCCATTCAACAGCAGCAGTCTTATAAACATGATACTCTGCAAGCTTAGTATACAAGCTGAAGCTCTTGGTCTATTTTGGATCCCTGATTCAAACCTCACTCCATAATACATGATTGATTTGAGCAGAATAAATATATGATGTATTCTTTGCTATAAATTATTTTCTTAAAGCCCATGAATATTCACAGAACGTGCTATTGGAAGAATTGCTAGAAGCATAAATTTAACTTCAGAGCTTCGATTCTAAAAAGCAATTCAGCTTTTTAAAGCAATGCACGGGAAAAAGTGAAACAAAATCTAACTAAGGTTTGGGGTTTCCCCTTTTCCCTTTCAAGATCAAAGTTTCAAATACAAATACAAATACCTGATGTTTTCAGCTGTACCAGAATATCTCCAGTTAGTATCCTTATCATAAGATGACTCAGGATTTTGTGTCCTATCTTCCTTCTAAGACTTAATACTGTAATAAAACTTCCCAGCACAGACCCTTGCACACATGTGGAGTATCTGTGAATTCAACTGAACTCTGCAAGGACTTGGGGATCCACTCACTGGATGCTGGTGGGGAATCGTTGCTTTCATAAATAAGTATAGCTGAAATTATTCACTTTACCTTTCAGTCTCTTCAAATACACTGGAACATCACTCTTAATACTTTTGGAATCCTCCTCTGTTGGTTCCCATATCATTCTAGGAGGATTGTTCTGTGCTAGCCAATCTGCTACTTTGCTCTCTGCGGCCATCATCACTGTTTGAAGCCCAGGCAGGTCCTGACCACTGGAGGAAGAAGGCTTTTTTGACTTGTGGCGCTGTTCCGATGTGAATTTTGTCACATGATCTTTGATCGTTACTTTTCCTGGAGTGTTGTCATCAAATTCAATAGTAAAGGAAGCATGCCCCGCACTTGCTGCATGGGAGCTTTGGGTGTCTTTTGTTGGAATTTCATGAATAGTGCTCTCTGCTACCTGTGAAGGTTGCTGGAATTCTTTTGTAGGGATTTCAAAATAACTCGGCTCCCTACAGAAAGGATAAATTTCTTCACTTGCAGCTGCAGATTGCTCCTCAGCTTGCTTGGCATCTGTGCTGCATCCTAGTAAGAAACATAAAAAAAATAGATTTCACAATACTTGGGAACTTCAGGTTCTTCAAGAAGTTTTCAAACTCCTGTGGAGGCCACTTGAGTAATTTCTGGAATAAATATTAAGACTGGAGAAGACTGAGCAAAGTAGTTCTGGAAAAATAATTCCAGAATTGTATATAAAAAGTGTTACTGAAAGACAGCACAACTTTCGGCTGTAAAGAGTGTAAAATGGCAAAATGCTGGCTTAGAATTTGGCAAAGGAAGATTGCATTCCAAAAATTTGTATGTGATGCAAAGGTCGGATGAGTTATTACCACCTTGAAAACACATAAATTATGTCAGAGAAATAGTTGGGATGATAACTATTGCAATTCCGATCTATCAAAAATACCTCAAATCAAGGTGCCTCCAAAACTAGTGCTAGTGATCTGGCTTTCATCTCCTGCAATGGATAGCTAGTATAATTTTGATTGGTAAAATTCTTTGGAAAAACAATACATTAACGCAAGATAAATATTAATTCTGGCTTGAAAAGTTTAACATGGATAAGCACTGGAAAGTGTTTTGGAATTCAAACATTTTGTTTCTACAAAATATAAAGAATCAAGCTAAAACTTACTGTCATCATGTCTTAGTTTACTTGTTTCTAACATAATGATGAACATAAAAATTAACAACAGCTGGAAGCACACAGAATGTTACCAAACCATGCTCTAACTGGGTAAAGAAAGCAGAACATGGAAAAAAGCACCAGGTAGTAACTGGAAGTCCCACTGCATAGCCTGAACGAAGGTTAAAACTTCTTGTGGTTGCAGCAAAGCTACCAATGTGTCTTTAAGAAAACAAACCTTCTGCTTGGGTTTCATGAACTAGTAAGCCAGCCAAAATATCTGGTGCAGAGATGTGCTACAAGCAACAGATGACCGAGATGTTAGCAACAATGGCAAACTGCATTCCAGCAAAAGAATTCTAAGTAGTTCCTATGTGATTTGTCATGAATCAAATCAAAAGGTTTAAGAAACCATTTTTAGTTGCCAACTAAAGGAATAAGAAGACAATTAGTAGATTTCTGGCGTTAAAAATCGCTACGCTATATCACCTGAGACAGTTTACATTTGTGTATGAAATTATTATGTAATAAGGTAGCAACAGAAACATTTATACTGGAGTCAGTATTTTAAGGGGCAAAGGATGCAGGATGGCATAATGCATCTATGCTCTTCTTCACAAACACATGCTTCTTGTGAAGATCTAGGAAAATGGTAAAAAAATAAAAAAGGATGGTAATATGATACAGAGAAATAGAACTAATTAAGGGACAGCATAATAGTTGGAACAGTTAAGAAAATAATGATGTTATGGAGCGATAACAAAAAGAGTACACATTCTTTATTATTGCCATGCTTGAATACCAGCAGGATAAAATAACTGATGCACATAAAACAGCTATTTTAATTTATTATCTAGGAGTAGCTGTTGCAAACACAAAATATATTCAGAGTTCAGAGAGGTTTTTATATTGTGTTATGGCATTCCAAGAACACTCTAGCTTATGCTTTTCGCTGTGCTGTCAGCTACCTCACCTCTGTGGGGCAGTTTTCAGGCACTATGACTACAACAGGAACTCCCGCTCCCTTCCCCGGCAAGCAGGATGCCTTTTAATCCCCTTCCTGAAAACACTTCTGCCAGCAGACAAACAATATAGAATGAATCTACTTTACTGATGCAAAGGCCATTGAAAAAGCTCCTACACTTTGACAGTGAATCTTCAGAAATAAACAGAAGTCACACTTGGCAGCTACTAGATTTTAGGTGAACTACCATCACTCTCTGTTTCATCCAGTTAATATACTGGAACAGATCAAGCTCTAATAGGATCAAATCTAGAGCCAGGATCCCTACAGTAGGCAACACTGTCACTGAATGGGGGAGTAATTCACCACAGAGACAACTCATACGTACCTTATTTTTTTCCCCCCTATAGTTCTAGTCAGGGCTTCAAGACTACAATTTCATGCAATTCCTCCAACCAATAACTAACCAAGATTATTGCCAATGCTCCTTCAAAAGGTAACTGGCTAGTACAGGCCATTTATAAGAAATATTTCTACTTTGGGGCCAGGCAAGAGCAAGCTACTGGCAACACAATAAACAATATTTTTCATTAAATATAAAGTAAGTGTTTTATCACCATCTTTTGAAACTTATAAGACTGTAGCCAAACTGCAACAAATGTACGGTAGGCTTAGTATAAGGGATCTACAACATTGGCTTGTCAGCATTGAAAGATAACTTCATAAAAAAAAAAAAATTCCCTTTGAAACTTGCCTGCACTTAATTTAACATTTGAAATCAACTGTTTATACTATAATGATGCATACAGTATTTGAGTCCAATATTTTTGATTAAACAGATACTATAATATAGTTTGAATCTAAATTACAGAGTGAGTTTCATCAGAAGAAATGACAAACTGAACTACACCTAAACCGTCTTTCTAGAACTAGAAAAATTCTTAGAAATTATCTGAAGTAGAAGTTAATTTTGATTACTTAAAAAGCTTATTTTCAGCCTGAAGTACTTGCATTTTTAGAAGAGTTAAATACATCAGAATTCATTATAATAATGAATTGAAAACAATGAGGAAACAGATCTTGATCTGATTCACCCTTCAAAATTTTTTCACACATATTCTAAATGCAAGTCCTTACAGCTTTCCAAATATTACAAAGAGTGATCTATAAAATAGCCTTACCTTTGAAATCCTATTATAAAAAGTCATCTGCCAAGATGAAGGAAATTACAAATCAGACTAAATACAAAGAGCTTTAAGAGAAAACCCTCAAGCAAATATTGAAGAAAGTGGAAATCACAGCTGTACACTTCTTAAATGAAACAAGCATAGTATCTGTACAGTAAAAAAAGGCAACTGTGTGGAATTGAAATTATGTTTGGGGAAAATAAAAGGATGGATGGGTTGTGAATTGCAATCTCTTCAGGGACTGAAGAGATTTCTGAACAAGCAAAAGTGAAAGCACAGGGCAGAAAAATAACCAGTGTTCTGTAAAGAAGGAGCTCTCATTCTACAAAGGTCTAGAGCTACCAACAGAAGACAACTGTACAATAGATTCTACACAGCAAGTAAAGAAGCAAACACCGTGGCTGCTACACAGGTGCAGTGAGACTATGAATGAAATAATGAGTCTAGGAGAGGCTAAGAGGGAAACTGTGTCATATTTGGGAAATCACAGGTTTAACCAAATGACGATTCACTGAGATTCTTTACCAGAATAATGTCAGAGATGATCAACAGAAAATCAACATTCTTTAATTAGTAGAATTAATTATACTTTCTAGAACTCTTTGTTTTTCTAAATTTTATTTCTTCAACTTACATGCCCAGTCAGAATCTTAAGATTTTACTTGTCAACCTGGGGAAAATTTGTCATTGGTGGTCTGTGTTGTTCCACTTAACCTATAAGATATGCAAGAAATCGTCTGTGTATATGAATATATTATCATCTGCAAAGATAGGATGAAGCTTCAGAAAATATTTTGCACAGCCTTAAGATTTTTTAGAAATGTTTTTTTCTGCTTTAATATTTTAAGAAAATAACAAGTAAAAGAAAACTATCTGGAAATTACAAAGCACGCCTTGAAAAAAATCTGTAAACCTGGAGTAAAATACTTGCAAAAAACGTAAGAAGCAGACAAAATATCACCTGTACACAAAATCCCAAAATATTTTATATTATATATGCTTTATATTTGTTACTGTGCAATGATATGTTTAATGAAAAGAAGCTGAAGTTATTGCTTTCAAACACTTAACAGAATTTCTTTTTTCCTTTCTTTCTCCTCTCCATATTACTACTTTTTATTTCCCACTTACCTTTTAAGGTTGTTTTTGCTTTATGTCTGAAGCATATTTTTCATTTGATAAAGACAAGATTTCAAAAAATACTTTTAGCGTTTCACCTGGTATTAAGTAAGATCTTTGTCTTTTAATGATGTTATAACCTGTCTCATGAAATAATATCAAAATTGCTCTCTAAATAAAAATATAGAATAATAGTGTGTAGAAATCCCCACCTCTCATAATGAGCCATTTCACTACATGCTTTAAAGGAGTTAAAGCAAAAAAACTGCAAAACTGATCTTACTTAAATAGACTGCTGCTATGGCTCTTAAAAGTTCTGTAAAATCCTCATGACATACTATGCACATTTGCTGCTATAGCTTTGCAAAGCAAGTCCTACATATGGAGCACTTGCATATATTCCAGGCCAAACCTCAGCAAAACTCCAAAACCAACTTCCAGGAAGTTTAAAAGTTTTAATTTTAATACTAATCATTAAATGTGTGAGTAATCTCCTCATACTGATTACACTGGTATTTCTAAAATAATTGTCAGCCTGCTTTACCTTAAAATGATACCCTTTCTTAAATTTGATTAACTTACTTAATCTGATACATTGTTACACAATGCTGGAATTAAAAAGTATTTCATGCCAAATGGAAAAAAATTACTTCAGATTCTTAAAGCTGGTTTAAATGTTCACTTCCATTGTTTCTTAGATTTCTGGTAAAGACATTAATCATGTAAAATTGTACAAGTACTACTGGGATCAGCAGAGATTGTAGTTTTTGCTTTTCCAGAGAGTGAGGGTGTAACACATGGCAATAAGAATAATTAGACACCTGGTAAACTTGCCAATAATACATAAGTTTAATAGCTGCAGCATTGATAAAAGTCACACCATCACTGTATATGCAACTGTACGTTTCAATACGGACTACTAGACCCACAGATCATTAAATCAGAACAGTATGCATGCCTGAAAAAAGCAGAAAGTTTTTTTCTTTTATAATTTTTCCAGGCTATACTGCTCTGTTTGCTAATAATTTCCATTAGTGAGTTTCTGTTGTGATAGAATGACAGTAATATAGAAATAATCTTATTAACATGAGACTGTAAAGACTAATTGTCTATAGTTGGCTTAGCAGAAACAAATCTCCCATTTCAATCTCCTCATTAAACCTTGCCCCATCTGTTGTAACTGATGCCTTATTTTTTATTCAGTGAAGCATGAAGCAGATTCTTCATAGGATTAACTTGTTAAAATTACATCAAGCTTTACTGATTTGAGTTACTGAACAAAAAGTTTAAGAACTTCCATATGTGAATTCACCTGCAATGTACTTATTTTTAGTCAGTTTATATATATCCAAAATTTGAATTAACATTTTGTTTAAAATACTCACGTTATTAAATACTACTTATTGCAATTTAGCCCATGGGAGAACAAATAACTATGTCAATCTTGAATGTTTTTTATTAAACTAAAGTTCATTTTTATTTATAGAATATCCAAACATGAGGGTCTTGCGAAGTTTCTAGTTTCCTTTCATTAAAGTTTCTTTATACTGATTTCTCATCACTATGTTCATCTATGTTATAAAACTGAATCACATGAAGAAAATACATACTACCTGTTGAAAATTAATTTAGTTTTATGGGGTCCAAAAAGCTTATTTCTTTATTTTATGATTGTATACATTTGGGATATTTTTTTTTTCCACACTTCTACGCAGACATAGTTAATGTTTTGAGACTGATTAAATGAGGCAAACCTGCTCTTATCTGGTCTGTCTTCTCAGTCTCTCCGCCAACACTACTGAAAAACATCTACAACAGTCAAAAACCAGACTAGTAAAACATACAACTAATGCCTATTCAGAGATTAAGTGGTCAAGATAAATAAATCACTTGTCCATACAAGAGCATACAAGAGATTTTACCTCCACATTCTCCCAAATTAAATTGTTTTGAAAAAATGTCAGGTTGCTTTGTTCGCCAGCAGTGTCTTCCTATAATTAAGCTTTTGCTTAGTGTGTGCTTATTCAAACTGAATTCCATTCTTGCAGCTGTATTAGTCTCTCAGTTTGAGGAAATAGAAGCTATTGCCACACATTACTTATATTAATTCTATTTGTAGAAGATAAACACATGACTGAATAACAATTAAACAAAAGGGATTTCTAACATATGTTGTACATTAAAAAAAAAAAAAGAAAAGAAATAATTGTATTTGACAAAAAAAATTGAGCTCAGATTTTATTTATAGTGTATGTATCTGGAAAACAAACAAACAAATTATTAAATACTGTAGAAAATAGTAGTCCGTGTTCTCTGTACATCATTTCCTTTATATGGCTTCACTAAGGTAAAGCATGTCAAATATATCCCCACTGCAAAGTTCTGTCTAATTCTGTCTTGTTTTCATCCGCTACTGAAACAGATTGCACCTCCTTGATTAGTCTGAAAGGAAGTTGGAAACTTATACCTCTTTGAAGTGAGGAATTAAGACAGAAGCACAGATCACTTGCTGAAAATTTTCTTGATAATATGAATATAACAGCAGTAAACTATTTGATGCAATATTGCTTCTCAAAAACTGATCTGAAACTATGAAAAATAAGAAGATGCATGCTACTAAATAGTAGGTGGAATCTTGCGTCATGCCTTGTTAATGTCATGGCATCAAAAAAACAGACCTGAAGATATTACTTTTTAATAATCTAATATTTAATGAGAATGAATAATGTGCATGTTATTTTTAAATTAAAACAACAGATACAAGTGTATATAAAAAGCTTGATGAATTCTTAGTTTTGTTATTAGTTTGCTATAGGCATCTAAGCAATAAAAACACAGATACCAGGCACTTTACCAGCCCTGTTTTGGCATATATGGCAAGACAGAGAGTCACAGGTTTCACAGCCAACAGCTAATGCTTGCTGTAATCTGGAAAGCCAGCAGAATCATGTGGCTAGGAAGTGTACCAATGGCATGACTCAAAGGCAAGGACTTAATTCTCTTTCTTTGCAACTGATTACATGTGCTTTTTCTTTTTGTTGAGAAAAACAGAAGTGGAATAACCTCTAGCTGTCACTGTCTCTCATTATTATTGCCATTAGGAAGAACACTTGTATTCCTCAAGAGGCTTAAAAGTGTTTAAAGAACACATTTCTAGGCAAGATTTGAACTGTAGAGTTATTTATTAAAAATGTAGCATATTAAACCTGTAGTTAAAAAGCCTCTATAGGAGTAAGCAAGAGCATACTCAACTCATACTGCATATGGTAGAGAAGTTTTTCACAAAAAAAAAAAAACCCCAGCCAAATAAGAAAGTGTTCTGTAACTGTACTGCATTATGATGCAGCTCTTCTATAAGTGACAAAGCTAAATTGCATGAAAACTGTCACTAATTTAAATCTTTTTACCTGTTTTTTTTCTACTAGTCCAAATCTGAAGGGTCTTACTTCACGGAGTTGTAACAGCTTTAGCACTAATATGAAAAAAAGTCATCAAAGGCTATGAGAAAAAGTTAACTCCACAGATGTTAGGTTAGTTTGACTTTACGTGCTTTTACGGCTTACTCCACTTCTTCCAAAGTAGGAGTCATGATAAGCAAGGAAACTGCTATTACAGGAAGAGAGAAATACCCACTTCAGTTAGAAGTACTGCAAAAAAACTGCAAACCTAAATTATTTGGTCTTAAATGTATGTCTAAACAGCTAAACCAACATGGTTGAATTTTGTTCTAACCTGAATAAGTTTTAAGGCCATTCTTTATTAGAACTGCAATCACTTTATTTATATGCCTGACGATAGGCTTAGAAGCCTAATTATAGACATTAGGATTTAAGTTTTGGCAATACATACTGTGTATAAACAAGCTAACAAAAAAAAAAAAATCTGTATTATGGGAAAATAAACATTACCAGTTTAACTTTAGACTATGCAAATCTTTACTGCAAGAACTACAAAATGCAATTTCTACTAGTGCAGAGCAGCACTACTGAATTACAGAAAAGAACGTTAGCATAAATGACCTTATAAAGCTAAAAGTCCAATAAAAAAAACCCATAGCACCATTTATTTTCAGAAATTATTTTGATAAAATATCCCTATGCAATCTCTGATTTTAAGCATATAAAATGACAGATATGGATTGAATTGACAAGTAAGACACAACGGTTCAGGTAGTATTATTTTCTCTATTTACTAATACAAAAATGTATTAAATACTAGAAAATTTGTCTCTGGGAATGCATGTTTCTCAAAGAATAAGTTTTTTAAACTAACTTAATTTTAATAGGGTTTCATCTATGCAAACTGCCTATGAGACTTGTAAACATTAATATCTGTTTAGTTCCCTAGTTAAGAATACATGTACTGTACTAAAAAAAACCCAAAAGAACACACTCAGAAAAAATAAAACACCAGGCTTACCTGAAGCCCCTGTCTCATGCATTTTTTCTTCATGCTTGCTGTCTGGCTTACAACCACTTTTTTCATCAGCTTCATCGTCACCCCACCAGGCCGGCTGTCCATACAAGGGTGTCCCACGCGGCATGGCAGAAAGATCTACAATATAAGCCCCAAAGAGAGGAAACTACTTTGCTATTTAGCCGTGATATTTAGGTTAAAGTACCATGAATAAAGAGTAATTTGCTTGAATCATTTCTCCGGCAAGCTGAAGTGAATTAGTTGCATGCATTTGCCTAAACATAAAACAAACTTGGAGGCTTGATAACTGATCTGGGTTCTAAATATAAAAGCTTACTAGTGACCTGATGAAAACTTCTGGCACAAGTCTTTATGCAAAGGCAGCTGACATCTCTTATTGTTACCCTTTTATATATGTATAAACATTATTTTCTGCTTTCAGTCATCAGCACAGCAGTACAGTCCTAAAGGCTGTCCACTGCTACTTCTGTGAGAAGATTCTCACTTTTATCCACATTGACCTTTCAATGAAATCTGAACTCACTGCATGAAAAACTGATCAAATTTTGCAGTGTTGCCAAGGTTCCAAATTACTGACAGCCAGTACAGAGTGCTGAAAGTTACCTTGTGTAAAACATTACTGAGCACAACCTTCTTATGTTTTTTAGGCAAGGCACTAAATTGCAGTACAATTAAAAATTCTATTTCTTATATAGGTTGTATACAAGACTAAACATTGAAATGTAAAAACTAAATAAGAAAAAAAACCCCATTGATATAATTATGTTTTCTACCTTGATAATGAATTTACTGTATTACTTTTGAACTGATCTTGTGGAATACTTCGCCCTACTCAGACTTAGCTATTCCAGTGTCATACAGATGTTCTGAAGATACTATAAACAGTCTTTATATAAAATAACGTGATCTGTTCAAATCCATCTTAGTAGCTTGTCTGATACTTCATCCATCATGAATTTCAATATTTTTAAAGTCTTATTCACTGCAATTACAAAGATGATATTTATTTTCATAGCCACGCCAAAAGTTTCTATATGGTGGGAAGATACTAAGCATTTCTTTCTTTAAATGGCATTACACTTTAGTTAATACTGAATCATTTTTAAAAACTTGATGGCTGATGCTTGTGCACTGAATTAGCAACAGTAAATCACTATGCATATCTATAGCAACAGTGAGAGAATCAGTCCTCTAAAATATTCTGAGAGCTGCACTCAAACAGAAAATCCTATCACTAACTTTGACTTACTTTGTGGAAGAGTGAAAAGAAAAATGGCAGATGAGGATAAAAAGCCCACCATGCTACTTTATGAAAACTTAAGAGGACCTGAATGCCAAAAGCCGTACTGAATAGCAACACTGAAGTAATGGATAGGTCTTATGTGCCCTTAATAGGATTCTAGATAAGCCAACAAAACAAACAGGTTAGTTATAGTATACAGAGCTCTGTATGTGGGGAAGAGAACTATTTGAAGTGTCCTCTAGAAGAACAAATTAAACCTACACACAGCTGTACAGCCTTGACCTAAGCAGCCAGATCTAGTCAGCTCCATATTCAGGAAGCAACAATACCTGATTCCTTTCTCATTCTTGTGGTTATCTCCTGTAGTAACAGGTAACACAGCACATTACTATAAGATGGAACAATGAAGTTTAGTAAGGCTCACACTGCAGTTAAGACATCTGCAGCAGAGCCACCATGACATGTTACAAAAATATGAAAGGTGATGTAGAAACAAGACCAAAGCTACAGTTTCCACATTTTTTTAAACCACAATGGAATCCTGACACATCTAACAATGAATGCTAGTAACTATAAAATAAAAAGCCCACCCATTAAAAAAAAACAAAAACCCAAAACAAACAAAAACAACCACTAAAAAACCCAAAACAAAACGAAACAAAAACCAACTACACCACTTGATGACAAGGGTGGTGGTAAAAAATACACACCGCTCCTGAACAAATATTTTCAGTTAACCTGCAAAAAATATTCCTTTCCTGCCACAGTTCTGGAAGTTTGTCATTTTGGGAAAGAGAAATGCAAAAATCTGATAAATGCTGATTAAATGCCCCTTAAGAATTTTCTTAACATCTGGATGCTGCAGTAAAAAATGCAGGAATTAAATTCTGAAAGTCGTTAATTACACCTACAGTACATATGTAAAATTTCATATATGTGGAGTTCTTACTCTCTACAGAATTTCACAAGTATCCTATCAAAGGAAATGGATAATTTTTCCAAGTCTGTGTGCTTCTGCAGCAAAAATAAACCTTACCCATTGATTTCTCTTCAGATTTCAGTGCTTCTGTTGCTTTGTGCTGCACTTCTGCTGTGGAGTCTGTTACCTTGGACTCTGAGCTTTTTGAGCTGGTTTGCTTTGATCCTTCTGCCTCTGAAGATTTTTGGGATAACTGGAGTTGGCTTGTGAATTTTTCATGCTACATGATATTAAACAGAGATAAAAACATCCTCAAAGAGTGGAAAAAACTCTTATATTACAAATACCTATACTTTATTGGAAGAACATCTAGGAACTGCATGTTGTTACCTTAAGTGCTTCTTCAGGGACTCTCATCTCTCCCCTGACGACAGTAAAGAGATTAGTATGTAGGAAATGTTAAGGAAAATACTGGGAAAATTTCTCATTTCACAAGAGGATTTTACAGAAAAGCAACAGTTCTGCCATTGGAATGGTGACACTTTACAAATATGTCACTATTGGGACTAGCATGTACAAACATGCTCAAAGCAAATGCACAATACTATCATTTGCTATTTATAACCAGAACATAGAGTAGATACCTTAATATTGTACTAATCCAAGTTCTCCATTTTTTTCATTGAGCAGTTTCCTGAGTAACTGTAATCTTCTCTACTTGTATACAATCTTATACGATGCCAGTATTTGTGTATTTGCCTCAAAGAAAAGTCACGTTCCTTAGCAACACAGAAGTTACACATTAGGTTTTAAACAGTAATTGGAATTTGAAATTTCTTGCAGAGAGAAACAATGACAGATACTTAAACAATAGTTCTGACCAAGCTACAGTATTGTAAAACCCACAATTTTCTCTAACATAGATAGTTTTTTTTAGTAATAGGAGAAACAAATATTTCAAAGTTGCTTCTCAAACAGTATGAGAATCTTTCATTTAACACAACCATACTTTTAAAAAGAAAAGTGTGTCCCACCACTATGGATTTTTATGACAAGGATATCATATCCAAATCTCAGTTTATCTTCTAACTTCAGAGTGATGTATGTCTGTTCTGGAATCCTCACATCATTCACAAATGTCTAACAAAACAAATGAGGACAGAAGGAGATGCTGTTAAATTCCAGCATAATAAAATGACAAATCACTTAAATAATTTTATAAGACAGTTTTCAGTACTGTAAATTTTCTTCTAGTGATTCACTGGGGAATTAAATGATAAGCTCAAATTGCCACTCGCCTCACAAAGTATTTAGAATGAAAGGTAAAACATGAGTCGCTAACCAGGCCACTGACATCACACTGGTCTTAAAAAGTTTCTTACAAGTTTAGTCTTATTAGAAGTATTTACTGAATTGTTGATTAATTCTCCCTCAAATTAGCACCTCCATGCATTATTTTTCTTGTAGTTTGCTTTTCCAATCCCAATTAGCTGTCAGAATTTATCACCATATTTGTACAGCATTTTACACTGGATACGAGCATTCTGATGTAGCTTATCATTGCTAAACCCTGTCAAAAGATTTAAAGTAAAAACGGACAAACTTAGTGCATCTGACTAACTTGAAATAGGAGTGATAAAGAATTTAATGTATTGTGACTCTTGAAAGAGTGGGCATAACAAAATTTGTAAGCAAAAATAACATTATTATAACAGAGAAATCAGAAAAGCTTTCACTGATTTGGAGAAGGATTTATGTACCTGAAAGTTTGCCCAATTTCACCAGCCATATCAGTTGGCTGTTAAGAGGTGATACAGATTGCCAATCATTCCAATTTCAACTTCTGGATTAAACCTAACAGTGAATAACAAGGAAATTCCAAAAACATGCAGGTATAGATTTCAATAGAGCACCTGAGATATATGCTACTACTAATTAGAGGGGCAGCAAGGAGGAAGAATAATACACATACAAGCCAAAATTGATCTCAAAGATGCAATCTGGAAGAGATGGAAAACAACTGACTCTCTGTGGTTAATATTATTTAAACCCTAAAGAAAACTCTAGAAAGTAACCTACATCAAATTCTACAACAGACACAACCCTTATAAGAACCAGGAAAATTAAAACAGTTTGTTTCTCTATTGGAAGAGATCTGCATCTTTAAAGACTGATTTATAGTTGCAGGAAGGCAGGTTGTCAGCATCAAGCAAACCATCCAAGTTACTAACATCAGCAAGACTTATTGTGGTGACTTCAGATAGCAGAAACCAAAGGCAGTAATACACTAAGGTAGCAGTGGGCATCAGGATACAAGTGTTCTTCTCCCATCTTGCCCTTTTGCTGTTGGAGGCAATGTTTAAACCATCAGGTAGAAAATTCTCCCAGCCTGCCGCCTCCCAATGACAGCTCTCAAATTGGTGCTTCTGCTCATCCTGAGTTACACCACTCAACAAAACTCTCCAAATTAGGCTGCATCTCTAACTATGAAAGTGAATTGCTTCCTAAACTGAATCTGTTACGTTCAGAGAAAACCCTAGATAGTGTCAGTACCTTCTGAATTCACTCAGTGACAGAGATACATAAAAGGGTGAAGACATGTTTTGTCTAGTGGAACAGAATATTCAGCTTGCAATTACAAAAAGTAGAGAACAGGCTATGAAATAAAAGAAAACAGTAAATGTGACTCTGCGTAACATCTAAGACACTTTCAGAGTTACAGATTCTTGAAGAATCCTCCTACAGAGTGAGCTGACAAAATACCTCTGCACAGCATCTTGCCTTAAACTATTCCTCAAGACTCAATTCAAATTTGCATTAAGAAGCTATATTTTATTCTGTTAAGTTCCTCTCCTCTACATTCTCCTCTAGCTTTCTTGAAATCTTCTCTCTTCTTTTACCTGAACAGAATGCAATATCTGGACTTAAAAGAATGGAGCATCTTCCTTGTAAGAAATATAAATAATCAGCTATATTTGAGATGTCTCTTGTTCCTGGTGTTACTTCATTTTATTTTGAAATACAAAATGAAGGCTTAACTTAGGGCAAATTCAGAGCAAAAAAAAATTTAAGGATTAGTTGGTATGAAAGTGTTGCATTATTTTATGAATTATTTATCAGTTGTGTACTTTTCCATAACCTAAAAAAAGTACATCTTCTTGCTTGTTTTTACTCTTCATAACAACTACATGCAAATACTACAAATAGGAGATTAAATATCCAGGGTGCCTTTCTGAAACACATTTACTATTGGTTTGTGCCCATTTTGGGGACTCGGAACATGAGAACTCCACAGGACAATGCTATTTCCAAGTTAAGAATTCTACAACAACATGTACATGTTTCTAAGGAATGCAGCAGATTAAATATGCCGTTTTTAAAGTACTTTGAAGTTAGGGGCATACACACACACAAAAATAAACTTGAATAATTAAGTCATGAAATTGAATCGTTGAATGTCTGTACTGCTAATCTAAAACTAGGATTAGATGAAGTCTGGAAAGAGAAACAATGTCCTTCCCCCAAATAGTAAAGTTATTTCCTGTTGGTTTCTTTTTCTAAATTAAAATTATGTTTCCTTCATTACTTAAAAAAACACCCACATAATTTTACCTCCTTCATAGAAAGTATCTTCCATGAGAAGTCAGAACTAAAGGTACAACTACTTGCTGGTTTGTAAGCATGAAACTGAGTACTGCTTAACAAATATTTATTCAAATTCAACATCGTTCAGAGTCCAGAGCAAAAACCCATGTGAAGAATGTCCTCAAGGCAGCCTGAATTCTACTGAATCAACAAAATTTAGCATGCCTTGTAAACATTTATGTATTTATGTACGTATGCATTTTTCCTCCTGGGTCAGAGTTTTGAAACTCATGTGTATGCAGTACACTCAACCCAGAGAACTCTGAAGGTCATGTGTGCAGTGTACAGACATGCTCGTGACTGAACTGTTGGCATACAACAGCCAAGCCCCAGTTGCTTTGCCACTGGAGTTTAAATATCCCATCACAAGCTTTGGGATGTAAGACAAGGCCAGCCTGAAAAGCTAGTTACTATGTAAACAAGGAATTCTCTTCCCTACTTTAAATCACTCTACACATGTCTATATAGTCACATTATTTCCAAAGCTTTACTCTTCAAATAGTGAGTCAACTCTCTTCAAGCCTTCACAAAGCTCACTGAGCATTCTGCAATTCAGTCCTAAAACATCTCTGTGAAAGGACTTCAGTATCTTGTAAATATCTCTGAGAATAATGTTATTCATTATTCAGGGGCCATGGATGTTTGATTTTTCCAGTATGTTTTTGAGGTCACAAGACAAAGGAGAAAATACAGTTGAATTCTGTTGATGCTGGTGAAATAACATGATATCTTAGCAACTTTACTCATTTCCTTCAGAAAAGAGAAATCCTTTAATTATTTTTTTTTTTATCAAGTTAAAAGAGGAATAAACATAAAATATACAATAGGAATGACCTGGAGGAATAATGACAGATTATTAGAAATAAAACTTGGCATCATGTGTATCTGATTAAAATTTACTTTTGCTTTACTTTCAAATGTGGATATGAAAGTCCAGGGTAGAAAACTGCTGTAACTCTTTTGCTGACCTGTGTGTGAATCAACCACACTGTCCTGGTTCCGTGTAAAAAGGGGTTCAGGGCAGGACCCACACGGAACAGAACTATGTACTCGCCTCTCCCCCCCCCCAGAGAGAGAGAGAGAGAGACACTTTGGAAAAAAAATGAAGTATATTGTTCAACAAGGAACAGAAAACGAAAAAGGGAGGTAAGGAAAATAATATATACAAAGATTAGGGGAATAATACAAAAAATAAAATATACAAAACCCTCAGAAATGGTTCCAGGGTCCCACGGAGTGAAAGGAGAACTTTCCTCTCCGAGCTCCAAGGCAGGAGTGAAATAAGAAACCACTCCCTGCCTCTTATCAGAGTGTGTGTGGGAAGGGGAGGGAATACAATGGTTTCACACCCACCCGGTGTCCTCCCAGTTGCTGGAAGGTCACGACCCCATTCCAAGCCTCAAACCACAACACACACACATGAGAATATTCAGATATCAAGTACAATTACAGTTATATTGTGAAGTTATTTGAGAATCATAAAACTCAAAGCAAAAGCCCTATGGTACTGGTAGTAGCCATCTCTCCTTAAACTCTGTATTATCTTGAGTGGTTAAAGCACATCATACCAATGGTCCTGTGGATAAAGAAAATTGAGTGGTCCTGTATACAAAGAAAAGCTATATCTGTTCTAGAAAGAAATGGGACTAAGTGGGGGAGACCCAAAATAAATGTTTGCTCTTGATGAAGCAAGCTAATGAAAAAAAAAAAAAGCAAGCTCTTGATGAAGCAATAATTTAATTTTTAAAAGTATCTAAAGGGCTACAAATATGACAAAGTTAGTAGGTTTTTAATAATCTATTACAATATTCAGAATATTTATAAAAGGCAAAGCTTACCTAAATATTGTTTATGCAATTCCTAGAAAAGCCTTAAAACACAAGATGTCATACAAAACTATTTTGCCCACAACTTTTCATTTTTGCTATATTCATTTCTAATAACTTGCCACACATTATTCACAGTTTGATACTGATAAACTAAATGCAAATATAGATTTAAATAGGTTTTACATATAAGATGTTTATTGTGTACTTTTTTCCCCCCATATGAAATAGAGCTTCACACTCTCTTCTGTCCAAAAGGAGGAGAATGGAATAGCATATAAAGTAAAAATCAATTTCTTAACCAGATATTTTAGAGATTGGAAAAAAAAATTATATTTACAATATAGGCAAAATTAGTTTGGGGTTTTTTTTTATATTTCTGAAACACAGAAGCGTAACATATTCCTTTTTATTCTTTTGAATTTCTCTTACAGCCAAAGCCCCCTGATTAAACAAATTTATTGTAGCTCTTTAACATGTAGTTGAAAGCCTCTACAAAAACATTTTCCTTTTGAATGTTCATCCATTTCTAATCTTGCATTAAAAAGATATTAACGTACACTTATTAAGTCATACTCTCTTGGCTCAAAAACAAATCCCCCAACAAACATACTATGGGGAGCTATCAGTTTCTGATGTTCTTACCCCATTCAAGCTGCCCAAATCCTTCACTAAGTGTTCATCTGTAGAGGCATCGTAGTTAAGTACAGCATGTTGCTTGTCCACACTCCGTGACTAAAATATATTAAAAAAAAACCAAAACAAACATAAAATAAGGTGTTTCAAAAACAGATTAAGATAGCATTAATAGCTATTTCTTCAAGTAACACGATTATTTTCTTCCTACATAGCACATCTGTTCAAATTACATTAAGAAGTTAGTCCCACATATGAAAAAAGTCTGTTTCTAACGATATCCCACTCTGGTCCCAGATGCTTATAGCAGAATACTAAAATTGTTTCAGAATTCTTTTCTTGATGTTTCCCCAAATGTGACAATAAATCAGATCCTGCTGTAAGTTATCCAAATATCTTTTATTCAGTTCAACATAGTATCACTGATTTTTAAATGTAACATCATCACCTTTATTGCTCTCTCTCCTGAACTACATGAACCTTTTCAAAATGTGAATATGATTCTGTGGTATTGATGTTCCTTCTGAAACACCATCTCCTGTCATGCATCAGTAAATGTTCCATTATGTGGCCTGGGATACTTGCCATAATACACAAGCATTCTAATGGATTCTCCTTGATCTCAATTTCCTAACTGAGTTAGCTATAACCTCTTCACTAAATGTCTGACTGGTTCCTGAATTACTATTCCCACCAGTTCTGACTCTCTTTACCAGCCCCTCCTCAAGCACTTCAGCATTTCTTTATTTAATTAGTTCTTTATTCCACATCCAAACGTCAACCCGTAGACCAGGAACAATCTTTGTTACTATTTTCTCCAACAACACCACCTCCGTAACAGCTAAATCTCTCTTTTAGCACTCGTCCAAGGCCAAGTCTTTGCAGCCTGAGGTACTAACTGCAAGTAAGGATGAGGTGAGGCCATATTTATGAGTCCTTCATGCATGCATGTGGTCAGCACGTTGACATTTAGAAGACTTCCCAACTGGATGGAGCCCACAGCTTACCTTCTCCAGCTGTGCATGCTTGGTCTCAGTTTATTTGCTGGTAATTCTGCTAATGCAGAGTCCTGACATAATTGCATAGCAGCTGAATTCTTCCAACAACACTCTTCCCAGTTTCAAGTTTGCATCTTCTATTCTTGCTCCTCAAATCACTGTTCAGGACTGTGGAGCACTAAGAATGGTACATTTCTGGCTGACATGCCTGTGCCTATTTCTATACCAGCACCTGCAGTCTGTCATTTCTAGGGATCCCAGGTTATCAGTGCATCAACCAGTTCAAAGCATCAGAACGTGCAGTCATTACACCTACACAAGTGCTTTCTCTTATCACAATCCCACATCTATCAGCTCATTCTGCCTCTGTTTCTTGAGACTTGCTACTATTTTCCTTCCTTCTTTTCAACTTACTTCCTTAATCCTTCATTTCCATGTCATCTTTCCACTGCTTCACTTTCTCCTCAAAGAAATTAAACCAATCCTTTTCTGCTTATACTTACTATTTTAGTTTTAGATTTTTTATTTGAGCCTATTTACTCTACAGTCTTGAGGGATATAGCAGGGGGGCCTGGTTATAAAGGGAAGAGGGAAGAATTAAGGAAGAGATATACAAATGCACAAGGTCCATGGCAATAAAAGCTGCACTAGTACACTACATCAGTGAAGTGTTTTTAACAGTAGATGAAGAGGTACCAGTGTAGTTCGTTTCTCAAAAAAGTCAAATCCACTGATGTGAGTGTTCTGCTGAGTGTACAAGTCAAGCAGAGATTATACTTTTCCACGCTCAGGTGATGCAGCACTGCAAGCACAAGAATTACCCTATCTTTACCTGGGTTACAGGGAAAACTTCTGAGCTTCTTTCAATTATGTTACGCAAATATGCATTGTATTACTCAAGTCTGTGCCTTTCAGAGAAACACCTGAAATTCTGCACAATGTAAGGTTCTCCTCAGACTCAGATTACTTGCATTCAATTGCACACATCTTTATTGACTGCAGATGACCTTTATAGGTGCAAAGACTGTAAATCTACCAAATGCCATTTTTCCTTTGGATTTGTTATTGCAGCATTCCATTCATATTTAATTACCATCAAAGTTACTTTTTATGAGACTTTTTATAGGACTGTGGTGCCCTGGCTAGCAGATAAGAACCACAGAGCCTCCACTCACTCCCCTTGTGCCAGCAGGGTGGAGGATAAAACAGGAAGAGCAAAAGCAAGAAAGCTCACAGGTCAAATTAAAGAGAGCTTAAGCAGTAAAGGAAAGAGGAAGAAGAAACAAGAAGTAAAACAAACCAAGTGATGCACAGGCAATCAACTGCTCATCACCTCTGACAAGCAGACTAATGCCAACCCAGTCTTTGGACAGTGGTTACCTTCCTGAAAGACCCCTTCCTCAGTTTTTATTGCTGATCATGACATTATATGGCAAGGAATATCCCTTTGGTCAGTTTGGGTCAGCTGTCCTTATTGTGTTCCCTCTCCACTTATTGTGCACCCCAACA
>NW_008597163.1:0-25355 GCF_000691845.1 Merops nubicus | reverse complement strand
GGAAGAGCAGAGTGAGAGAGAATGTCTTGAAACTATGCAGACACTGTTCAGCAATAGCTAAAATATTGGCATGTTAGCAACAGTATTTTGGTCACAAATCCAAAACATAGTACCATAAGGGTTTCTATAAAGCAAATAAACTCAAACGTAGCCAGACCCAGTACAAAGACTTATATATGACTGCAGTAATAATAAAAATCACAGAATAACTGTGCTAAGAGCCATATGAAGCTAAAAAGAAAAACTCCATCCTCATTTAAAATAAATTTTTAACTGCCATTATTTTAGACGAAGACTCTTCAATTCAATCCAGACTACTAAGAAAATGTTCAAAATGCAGAAAATTGGAGTATTCTTCTTTGGAAATAATTTTGATATACAAACATAAAAATATATAATTTGGATTTCTTCTACCTTGGAGATGATTTCCCCGTGAAGATTCAAAAAGTTTTCTAAACATAATGGTGAAAAGGGAAAACGTGGTGTTTATCCACAAGTTGCGTGATGCATTGGAGCAACTAGCTAAATAGAAAGACTGCACACTATATTTGAGCATGTTTACCAAATAACACATTTAAAGCAAATGTATTCCCAGACATGAACAAACCTCTTGGAACAACAGTGTTAGGTACAGATCTAAGGTCTTATTTTATCAGTCATGCAACAGAGTTTTTAAGCCTTTTAATAAGGCTTTTCTAACATGTTTTCTATCAAGAGATTATGAATAAAAGCATTAAATTCTGCTTTCTTTATCATGCATTGTCCACATGCTTTGCAATAAGAGAACAAAGTTGTCAAGGGTGGAAAGAAAAGACCTACACAACGAGCTATACATACAGAACAAGAACACACTCTTAGTTTCTCTTTTGGCGGGTTCCTCCCCCTGAGGCAGTATGTGGGGTTACAGTCATGCTGGCCTGTAGACCTAACATAACAGCAGGCTAAACAGAATGGTTTTGAAAATCATCAGGCCCCTTGGTTCTTTTTACTAACTCTGAAGTCAATACTACAAATAACATTTGTAAATGACTGGAAACTATTCACAATATTAATCAAAGAGGTAGCTGCTTTTGAAGGTGATGAGTGAAGCTCTGTAACACAAAACAACAAATGCTTGTGTATGTAGCTTCACTCTAACGACTGATGAACATAGACAGGAGATAGCATATGGGAGAGAGAAGGAAGAAAAGGCTCCCTTGTTCAGAAACATCGGCCTATTACAACAAGCTAGTGGTAAAATAAAAGCATTTGACTACAATTTTCTGGGCAGGAACCAAAAAGGCAGTGTTTTTTGGCTGCCTTTTTGGTTTTTAGTTGTGGTTTTTTTGTGCTTATTTGTTATTTGTTTTGGGTTTTTTTAACACTTCCCATATAAATAACCAACACATCACATTGCCTGTTTCCAAAGCAAAATCAAGAGTACTTTCAAATACTTTCTCACAGGACAATTTCCATCACCAATAAAATCTTCAAATGCCTTCAGAGGTTGAGAGCAAAATGCAGTTTACTAGATAGCACATTCCGAGTAATACACATAAAAATAGGGTTCTAGCCACTTCATTTGCAAGTGAGATTCTAAGATGGCCATTAATGTCTGCATACACAACTCTTGGGAGTAAAAAATCCAGAAGAAAATATTTTATTGAATGGTAAGTAGAGTGGAGAATACTAGTTTTGAACTCAAATCTTCTTTAAGATCTCTGCAGTAAAAATCCCACAAGAATTCAAGAAACTCCCAAAATATTTCCATGCTCCATTCAAAAATATATATACTAGAAAGCAGCAGCTCAGAAGACTGCAGCTTGGATGGGGTAAAGGACATACAATAAGGCTAAATAACAATACAGTTACACACTTCTAAGGTTTACACACAGTGACCCTCAAAGTTGAGGAAGCTACTGACGTATCAAACTATTTTGACTAAGACTTCTGTTTTTACAGTTCCACTGAAACCATTACTGAGACTGAGTCATTCAACTTCCTTAGAGATAGAGAAATGCTCTTCTCTGCTAATTTAATTTGCCTTTGTGCAACAAGATCAGGACATGGCGATAGAGTCGCATCAAATCATGTGACTAAATTAGATTACAAGTTGCCGGAAAAAGAAAGCTCTTTTGAAAAAAAAAAAAAACCAAACAGTGCACTTAGCATTATCACATTTTATGGAGCACAGTCTACTTACTTCACTGATCATATTGTAAAATTATTTCATCATCTATTCTTGCATTCTATATGTGATTTACAGGAAGAAGATGTTGTCCTCTGTCCTTCGACAGTAACCACACAGTTGGTGGCAACATATTTAAACTAACTTTTTTCTAACACAAAGATTAACCAAAAGAATTGCTTCTTCAACATCTGGGAAATTTAATTTTCAAAAGGAATATAAAACCAGTGCATAAAATTCACAATCTGAGCAGTTGTACATAGAAGACTGATGCAATTACCTGTAACATCAGCTCACAGTCATCTCTTCCAACAAAAATCATTTCTCGTGGCAGCCTATGGCGGGTGCCTCCACTGCTCACCAAAAACCAGGATGTTAAGCTCATTTTCTGCTTAGCTGATAAATCCTTGGCAAAGCTACGTCATCCTGCAGAGAGAAAGAAAGAGAGACAGAGAAATTCGTTTTAGTTATTTTTAGCTACAGTTCCTTCTCAGCAAACACTGTGAGCAGAATACAAAAAGCCTCTGAAAATACAGCATTTTCAAAAGCATGTACTGAATCCAGCAACCACAGGAAGTGACAGGCTCTGGATTTACATACTCTGAGGTTCTGCTTCATGCAACTTTGGCAAATTTAATTGGAGGTAACCTTCTTCAAAATGAACAAGCAGCTAGTTAATGCCAAAGTCATATGTCAAGTTGTCAGAAAGCTTTTAACATTTGACCGCTTATTATCAAGATAATTGCTACATTAATACTTCTCTATCACAACCAATAAACAACATGGCAAATGTTCACAAAATACAGAAAGTTGTGTATGTGTCATTACACTTTCCTGTGTATAAGAACTACGTATTTGGTTTTAAGCTCAGGTTCTTTGAACAGCACCAAGAGAAAGCTTAAAGGAAGTTTTGCTTCTTATTTAACCTTAAGTTTTCCCAGTAATACTTACAATGGAAATTTAACATCATATATTTAGAGCTCTAAAAGTAGAACAAAAGGAAAAATTTAGATAAGTAATATTTTACAGAGAAAAAAATAGCTATTTAAGATGTCATAAAATACAAAAGAAAACAAAACTTGAAAACTAGACACAATTTTTTATGGAAAACTTCTTCACATAACACAGCCTACTTGAAACTGGACAAAAATATTATTAAAAGCACTCTCCAGAGTAATTCAATGGTTGATACTTGGAAAAGCCTTTAATAAGTATTCCAAATCTCTCTAAGAAAAAGAAAGACAAAGTGATCGTTTCATTCCTTTGCTACCACTCTGTATTCTCCAAAGAGAAGCTAAAGAAAAGAAAAAGCAACCAGTCTGCATTCCTCTCTGGCCCAAAGAGCTTGCATTTCTCTTCTCTCTTATTTCTATGTCACTTGGTGAAATCATGCAAGGGTAGCAAAGGTACTGTTTGGAGGCATAAGCCTGTTGCAGACTCGAGTATAACCTGCATATAACAAGAATGCAGCAAACTTCTCAAACCCAAGGCTAACAGGTAAGCGCTGAGTAATGGCATGGCAGTGCCAGCACTGCCCCATTAGACAAACTGCAATCCAGGAGAGACACTACGAATGACAAACACATGTAGAGGACTAAGGTAAGTCAAAACTGCATTTGAAAATGACAAAACAGACATTTGCAAAGCATTAAGTCAAAAGCATACTATGGCAGGTGCTGAAATGAACCATCAGAGCTGTCAAGCCACTTAAAGAAAATTAATGCAATTCAAATGGAAGAAAGTATAAAGATTTAATGTGCTAAAGACTTACTTCATAAAAAAGTAAATGTGTTGCAACAAAGTGTTTGCCTATGCAGTCATATCTACAATAGGTTTAACTTTCTGCAGCTGTATCACGGTATTCTTCAAAAGAAATTTATGTCCACAACATTCTCCAACTCAAAGGAGAAGTGATACAGCATTTCTAGTATATTTTACACTTTATTCATAAATATGAAGATTACAAAATACATCTACTACAACAACTTACAGAAATAAAATTTAAGAGACACCTAGTTACCACATAAGCATTTTAATAATTAAGAGTTTATTCAGCACCTTAGAAGGAAATTAACATTTGTATTTTTAATTTAACCTTGTTTAAAGCTAGAAGATAAACTAAGTTAACCAAATTACATTTTTCCATTCCTTTACAAAAGGAAAAGGAAATGTCAAAAATGGCCAGCCTAGGTTCCAGATTTTTAACAAGCAAATGAAATTAATGTTTCACAGCAAGCATGCTGTTTAGTTTCAAAGTTCCTCATTCTATTTATATTTTACTGCCTTTTAAATCTCCCATCTGCTTAGCATAAACATATCTACAACATTTGGCCTTCCTGGTCTAATTGGAAATGCATACGAAAACCTCCAAGAGGATATAAACTATTAGAAAAAATTCTTAATCATATACTATGTTTCAGTTTACATAGACACACTGTCATACACGAAAAATACTATTTTTATTTATAGACTCATTTAGGCTGGAAAAGACTCAAGATCATTGAGTCCAGCTGTTAACCCAGCACTGCCAAGTCCACCACTAAACCAACTGCCTAAGCACCACATCTACACATCTTTTAAATATCTTCAGGGATGGCGACTCCAGCACTTCCCTGGGCTGCCAGTTCCAATGCTTCAGAACCCTTTCAGGCAAGAATTTTTTATAATATCCCACCTAAACCTCCACTGGCAGAACATGAGGCCATTTTCTCTTCTCACATCACTTGTTACTTGGGAGAATAGACCGACCCCATCTTGCTACAGCCTCCTTTCAGGTAGAGTGATAAGGTCTCCCCTGAGCCTCCTTCTCTCCAGGCTAAACAATCCCAGTTCCCTCAGCTGATCCGCACAAGACTTGTGCTCTAGACCCTTCACCAGCTTCACTGCCCTTCTCTGGACCTGCTCCAACACCTCATTGTCCTTCTTGTAGTGAAGGGCTCAAAACTGAGCACTGTATTTGAGATGTGACCTCACCAGTGCAAAGTACAGGGGCACAATCACTTCCCTAGCTCTGCTGGCAGCACTAATTTTAAAAGAGGCCAGGATGCCGTCGGCCTTCTTGCCCACCTGGGCACACTGCTGGCTCATGTTCAGCCAGTTGTCGACCAGTACCCCCAGATCCTTTTCTGCCAGGCAGCTTTTCAGCCACTCCTCCCCAAGCCTGTAGTGTTGGCATGGCATTGATGCAACCCCACAGACAAGTAGGTCAACAACTAAAGCTAGAAGAAAAAAACCCCTGAAAGTCCCCCAAATGACAAAGCCTGACAACAAACAGATTAAATTAAGCTATCTGAAATAATTTTGAAAAATGTATTGTACAGAGCAATCATTGCCACAGAGCCTGGCAGCACATTTGTAGTTAAAAGCCCATCACCACTTCTACTGAACTTAATAACAATGTTAGCTTCAAATGGTGCTCTCTTAACTGTGACGAATCATCAACCTAGATACATATTTTAAGTATGCTTTAGAATAAACCAATGCCTTTGATCAAAGCTATGCTGAAATTCTGTATAGCAAAACTGTCTGAAAACAGGATACAGTTGCAACAGTTAATGTCAGAACAAAAAAGTGACTAAAAACTTGATAAGAAACTGAACACTTATTAGTCTTACAGATAGGACAATTGCATTGCACCCCAAAAACCTAATTAAAACTAACAATATTTTTAACACACTGCTGTTATGTCCTGTGGCTGTAGTATTCTGAACAATACAAGGATGAAAGACCATTCACTGTCTAGAAGACACCAAATTAAATTACTGTATGACAGGTGAAAAATCGTCATTAGAAGTGGCTCTTTACCCATTGTAAATTTAGGTCATGATAATTCTTGCAGTGGAATCTTATGTATTATAAAAGGTCACACTGGGTTCAAAAAGCACTACGTATTCATTGAAGAAAAAAATATCCCACCTGTTAAATGCAGTGACCCCACATTTAACTCAGGAACTGTATGCACTGTGCAATTAGAGAGGCTGGGAGCGTGCTCTAATGAGGTTTTACTTGCTATCTTTCAAGACCATTTCTCTTCCTTACCCAGCCTTTGTTTATGCAGGACAAGGTACTGGCCCAGGTGGACCTGTCTTACTATTAATTACTAATTACTTTTTAGATTAAGTATTTACCCAAAACATTATTATTTCTACTGTAGAAAAATTAATTTAAAATTGAAGCCTTTTTTTTTTTTATTAGTCTTTCCTAATATGGCAGTGCTGTGTTGCAATCTTTAAACAAACTAGTAAACATTTAATCCTTAAGACTTGATCATTCAAAGCAATACTCCATTCTAGATACCTGGAAGTCAGTTGCTACATATACTGTAACTGCAGAGTATTTCTTTGTCTGCAGAAGAAACAGCATTTTATAGCTAATCAGTACGAATTTCAAAAGGCATTAACCAGTGAGTAAGAATGAACACATGGGTAAGTCATTTGAAACAGATGAGGCAGCGACAGGGAAACTGGCTGCATCATCCTGTAAACATAACTCAGTCCTAAGAACTGAAGCCCTACATTATGTAGCCAAAAGATGGGTGTAACCAATTTCAAGTATGTCTAGAGAAACACTGCCAATATTATAGTTTTGATACAGTAATGTTATTAGAAGCAAAAACCTTAATAATCTTGCATTTGAGCAATTTACAGTCTACAGTTTTTATTTGCCTGTAACTGAGAACAGCCAGTTGTTTTCTCAAACTATTAGCAAGCACTGAGACATCAACTGGACATAGAAACAAAAAACTATGTTTAAAAATTAAACTATTCCTTGAAATTCCAAGTTTTAAGCACCACAGTCCTCCATACTAAGACTGAAAATAATACAGTTTTAGTGGCACACAATTATCCTATTAATGTATAGCTTCAGAATATTTTAAAATAAGATTAACAAAACCCTTCATTGAGCTGAGACACAATATTAACAAAGCTGGAATCTCTCTGTTTACCTCATACACGCAAGTTGGTAACTGTAGTGTGAAGGAAGACCTTAGTATCAGTTTGTACCTTTCCATGTTGCTCTTGTGCAGATCTATCCAAAGGTAGACAAGCGATAGGCTTTTGAAAACTTTCCATGTGTAGATTAGTTCAATGAGAACACAGATTCTCTCAAGACATCTATCTGCACAAGGCATGCTACACAGTTTGCTTTAACTACCCATTCTTAATGTTATAGTGCCAGTTAGAACCAAAAGTAGGACATCTTTCCCCAGTACTCTTAATTTGTCCACTGTTGCTGTTAGAGAACAAACATGATGAATGTTCTCTCCAGGAGAGATCACCACTACATGCGGACAAGGCACTCGACCTGTAGCTAGGCAGACTCTGGAATGAGGAATCAAGAAAGGTAAACAGCAGGTGTAAACTATGACAATGGTGAAATCGGAATTAAGAGAGCACTAAGGGAGCCCATAATGACTGCAGAAGATCTGAAGTTGAAGCCAATTCCCAAGTCACAAAAAAATGCTGTCAGCAAACACCCACTGGGAAAGCGCCTACCATGACTGCTTTATTGACTGTCCACTGTAATTAAGGATCCTAGTGCCAGCAGTTCTGTTTTTGACTGAAATGCAGAAATCTAAACTATGGGAAGAAAAGCAAAATGAAGGTAATTCCAACCCTGAGAAGAATCCTCTAGAGATAAAATTCATATTAAAAAGTAGACCATAAAGATAACTTATCCAGAAAGTTACAAGTGAAAATCACGACAATAATGTTGTGTCTCTGTAAAACACACTGAAGTTGGGCAGCATCACAAGCAGTGTTCCATGTGCAATCATAATTAACTTACTACACACACACATTAGCAAATAATCTTTAACCACATCACCATATAATATTTTAAATCATGACCCCAACTTACTCAGGTTAAAAGAAAAAGCTTAATAGTCAATCAATCAGTTTTTTTTTTTTCTTTCTCTCCTCATCAACCGATCAGCCTGTGCCTTATTTATTGCACATCACTAAAAGATCTGTGAATTATTAACTTCCTACTGAATTATCTGCCATGCTTATCACCACAGCATGAGAAATTCATTAACACTTCCAGTAAAATCTCCACAGATATCTCTATAAAGGGTTTATTATAAATGTGCAATTGTAGAGAGAACTTTTTAACACTGAAGTTTATCAATATTGAGTATTTATGTTCCAAAAGCATCAACATTTCATCTTAAAGTACTCAGTTTTACACACCACATGTCTTCAAATGGTCTTATTTATTACTGCTACAACACTGAATCCTTAAATTTTTTGCAAGGTTAAAGCCACATATAGGGTGGTTAGAAAACAAAACCCACTTTTCCAAAGCATAACCATGCTCATCTGCCATCACAAGAACCATAAATACAAGAAGATAATTCATACTCAAGGGAGCTTGTAAATGTTTTGGTCACAAAACTTTCCCTGGTTCTTTCATAATCCCCTGCTTCTTCCACTATTCAGATTGCTGTCATCCCAGAAAGCGAGACAGAGGACTCCACCCACAATAGCCTGCTGAGTGAAGCTGTTCTCACCAGTTCCTAGGGATAGTCCACAAAGTGAATAAATAAAAGCAAGTTTCTTGTGCACCAAAAAAGAAACAAACAAATCTAACCAAAACCCAAACAACTAAAACAACCCAACAACAAAAAAGAAAAGATGCATGGCTGAAGAACCTTTCAAACTTTTCATTTGGAACCTGAATTCAATCTACACAAGCCATCCTTCATGCCACAGTAGTGTGCAATGCTGCTCCTGAAACCCCTTAAATAAAATTCCCATCAAAATTAAAGCTGAATGATATATTGCTATTAGTTATAAAGTTCATTAAAAAGTTATGCAATTGCCCGAGTTACACTGACATAACAGAACAGAACTGGACAGCAAGCATAAAAACATGTAAAGTGGGAGAAAACAGGAAACGCAAGGGGAATAAAAAAAAGAGAATCATGGATTCAATTTAACTTCCTTGCTCAAATGGGGAAGAGGAGCACTTTTAGGACAACTGTCCCTATCACTAAACCAAAACATCTCATAAAAATCACAGTTTTCCTTGTTTGTTGGCTTTTCTTTTAAACTTACGGCTTAGCCAGCAAGGCAACTGAATGACAGCCTCCAATATTGATATTGCTTCTGAAGTATTTGACCTGTTCCACCTTAGCTCAAATATTCAAATTTGGCCACAACTTCTTGAAAAATAGATTAGAAAATCATACTGAAGCCTTACACTACATACCACATGTAATTTTCAGTACCCATTGAAAAAATGTAGCCAAGACTAAGTTCTATAGAACAAGGGAATGTCTGAGAGCAAAGAAACCACCTTAACATGAGGAAGAACTTTCCTGTAAGGGTTCCAGAGCACTAGAACAGGCTCCCCAGGGAGGTTGTGGAGCCTCCTTCCTTGGAGACTTTTAAAACCCATCTGGATGTGTTCCTGTGTGACCTGACCTAGACTAGATGGTCCTGCTCTGGCAGGGGGGTTGGACTTGATGATCTCCAGAGGTCACTTCCAACCCCTAACATTCTGTGATTCTGTGAAACTCTCTTAACCACTACTCTCCAAAACTGTTCTCTACTCCTTTATGCCTCTCCACCTTTTTATTTAATACACAGACATGGAGAAGGAAAGAAGGCAAAATAAGAGTATGTAAGCCTACAAAGTCACCTGGCCCTGTTGTTTACAATCATTCACTTGCAACATCTGCTAGATGCAGTATTTTAAAAGTTTTTAAAAAGTTATTTCAAGCTTAAGGAAAAGAAAATAATAAAACATAGAACAGAAATTAAAACCAGAGCAAGAAAATGTCTTTATAAACATCCGAAGTTCAAGCTGAGTCATGCCCTGGCTTTATTTTATTAGTACACATCCAACATGTTACCTGTATTACTTACCATAAAAGACTAGAACAACAAGAGTTAGGGTTCTACCAAATCAATAAAGTAACATTGATAGATTTCTCAGGAGGTCTCTGGCTAGGAGAAAAAGGAAGATGAATAGAGGAAAAAAAACACCCCAAACAAACAAAAACAGTGGGGAGACATACAGCTTCTGCTTTACAGTGATGAAGCTGGAGGGTACAGTCCAGAACCCGTCAATCTGGCCCTAGGGTCAGACGATCACAGCAGACTCCTCAGCAGCATTTGTGGGATGAAGCACTTCTTACTAATGTCTTAATTACAAAAAGGCAAAAAAAACACCTAGCTGGAAATGCTACTAAGGAGAGGGAGAGAGCTATTTTTCTCCTGCATTCAAAGTTGCAGATCTCTACAGAAAGGAGGCAGATAGTCTTCTTACCCTACAGGTTACCCCATGGAGTAACAGCAACTACGCAGCTCAGGAGGCTGTTGTCCTCTGCCAGTCAGCAAATGTGACCTGTAGTGTGGCTATAGCTGTGGGCCTACACAACCATCCTCTCCCTTCGCTCCAGGTCAGAATTAGATCTACATCTATTTTATTGTTCTGACACACAGGAATAGCTGTCAGAATAGCAACTGAAATAAGCTCCGTTTTCTGCCAACAGTGCAGCTGCAGTGAAAGTTGCTTGACATTTCAATTTTGAAGGACAATGACTTAAAAGTTCATATCCTACTCCAGTTTTGATGTAATAATGACTAAAAACACTCCACCCGAAATCTTTTCCTTTGCTATTATATCAAGACCAACATGCAAATATTGCAAACAACTGTACAAAAATACGGCTTACCTGGTGGCTATCAATCATTTCACTTTCACAATATGCAAAAACATTTTACATGAATAATCAGAACGACTACAATTGGATTGAGACACCTACACACCATCAAACCAAAAAACCCTACCACAATTCCTAGTAAAAGCTAGAAGATGACATTAAGAACAGCAGAGAGTAACTTGATGAGAAATAAGAGTAACTTGATAAGAAAATAAATACTGGGTTATCTTTACAGAGAATACTGGTAAACAAATTATTTTTCTAAAAGACTGATTTAGAAAACTGCACGAAAATGATACTGTATATGAAAGTAATTTTACACAACAATCATAAGCCTTATTATAACAACATATGCATAAAATCAGGGGTACTTGACAGTTAAATTTTAATTTTTTAAAGTATTCTTAGTCTAAACATTAGATTTCAAACTGTTAAAAGCATACTCAGTTATTAGCCACCAGGATGAAGCTATTAAGACTTCAACAAAGCAATCCTATTTAATCCTTTAGTATCAGACAATAAGGATTATTTTGCATTTATTAAACAGAATGGACAGCACATTTCACATTCCTAATCTTTACATTCATAAGCAAAAAAGATTTCTCATTAGCGATCTTTGCAGTTTTTCTATGCTGAAATGCAACACTTTTCAAAAGCTGCTCTCAACGTTAAAAATAAAGGATAACAACTGCTTATAAGAATAGCCTAACTTATGAACAATCATGAGTTCATTTTTTGTCCACCACTTTTATTCAGATTACTGAGCCACATAAAGAAAAACATTCTGAAGTCTTTCTATTTCACCATGATCCAACAAGGTTATCTATACAGAGACAGCATACCCAGCATGCTAATAAACCAGCACATCTGATAAGTAGCCTTTAAAAATTATTGCAGCAAGCAGGCCAAAGAAATAGTAACTAGATTGTCTTGGAGAAAAAATTGTCTTTAATGAAAGCTGTGGAAATACTTCCTTCCATCCACCACTCCATATCAGACTACATTATCAGAGTATACTACTGCCAAGCCAAGCAAACAGGAAAACAAATAAATAAATACAAATCAGGCATCGTATTCAGGCAGAATGTAATCTTAAAGCAGCAGACAAGCTCTCCTCCTCCGCCTGCTATTCTCACTGCCTCTGTCGTGGCATATTCAAAGTTATTTTGTAGGCTGTGTGTGACGAGGAGGTTTTATTTGCATTGGCCAAGTACCAATCACAGCCCTAAGCACTACTGAAAAGACAAACACCACTTTGCAAATAAAATTGGACCTCTTAACCTCCCAAGGGTGGTGATTTCACTTTCCCCAAAATTGTGAAATATATGGGGTTTATTCCACATCCCAAGATATTCAGCAAGATTAAACTACATTAAAGACAATGCAAGTTTTTCTTTTTTCCTCTTAATTTGTGGGCATGAAGGTAAGTAAAACAAGATTTAAGTAATTTTACCAAATATCTTTCAGTTTTCAATTCCATTTTACGTCTTGACACAATGCATAAGTACACAGGACATGAAAGCAAAAGGATAGAAGACAACTACTGAAATCAGTCTTACTGATCTCCACATCCATTCACAGATGTGTAACTTGAAAAAGGTATTCAATTATCCTTTGCTACATCTCCACTGTAGCATGACAAACATGCTTATAATTCCAAAGTAGGTTCCATATAAAATATTTTATATATTCTAGCCTCTCCCTTATGGAATGCTTTGGAGCTTTTTACATTTATTCACAACAGCCAAGTCCACAGATGTATTTTTCTTGGAAATATACTAACTTGTTTGTTCCAAGATCAGTAACACAGGCCCTACATGAGAAAAAAGAAGTTGGATGTACTTACTGTACAAAATGACCAAACACCCAAAATTTTGCCTTAAACTTGTAAGTGATGCTTGCTGTAGGCAATCTGTACTGTCTGAAGACAAGGAGACTCTGTGTGCCCGCACAAGCGTAACAGAAGTTCATTGACTCTGTGTCATAACTGCATTGTGCTACATGGGTATTCTACAAAGTTTTTAACATAGTGACAAGCTTAAACTAAAGTTCTTTAAAAATTAGCATGGTAGTTGTGAGTAAAGAGAGCAGTTTTTTCTTCATGTTCAACATTTTCCAAATCTCACACAAAAATATGGGACTTGACTTTTAAGATCTTTCCCTGATGATAAGTCCTCTTCCTGAAGATTCATAGAAAAATGGGATAGAGCAAGGCATAAAATGTATTGTATTTTAATCATTTGCTCAGTTGTTTATTCAAATCCCGCATCATTCAATAGAAATCTAGTCCTGCAGTTTGAAGCGTGTTTTAATGTCTATGTCCCTCCCATGAAATGAAACTGAAAGGTAAAAAGTACATAAACCCACTTTCTCAATGTATGATTACGAGAAATTTGCTGCCAAAAAGACAGTACTAGGAATTTAGCAAGATTCAAAGCAGGGTAAGATATTTGCACAAGTAACAGTACTCACACATTTAATAATTAATATTACTTATTGCAAAGATTTTAAACCAGTCTGCAATTAGTACCCAGCAAATGGTTTCCGTAGAGAGAAGCTATCCCATATTTGCTTGCTGTGCCTACTCACTCCTTTCTTCTATGCAGCCAACAAACAGTAGCAATATTAGCTACTAGCATATTAAGTCTTAAATCTATTTCTTATGCTACCTCTTATTTACTAAATGTGATCAGTTACATGTGAAATCGTCACTATAAACTTTTAGAATTAACACATACGCTGAATACGCTGCTTGAGGGTTTTATGCAAGGACTTGTTTGAGCAGGTATATTACAACCCCTCAACTAAATCACAATTAGAAGCCCTAACTGGTATGTAGGCAGACTATTTTCAGGTAGACCTTTGTAATCTGGTTTAAGAATGCCTGGTGATTTAAATTTGATGTGAAACATTAGCATGTTTTGCAGAATACTACAGTGAAACTCTGGAATACTTGGACACCACGGGAAAATGTTTTCATTAGTATTATACTATAAATGTTTTTAAAGGCTATTAAATGAATGCAAATGTCTTTCTGTAGACAGAAATCTGGAATTTAAGTAGTTCTATGGGAGGAAATCTACACAGATTTTCCTTTGTAAGTTCGATACTTTTGTTTCCTTTAAAACAAAAAAAAACAAAACCAAAAAGATGTGAAAGGGAAAGCTAAGAGGGAAGAGCTCTGAACTTCACACTGACTGCTCCAGGCACTGGACCAAACAAGTGGAAGTGGTACTGTAAACCCCTTCACAAAACAGGATCTGGTCATCCCTTTCATTGGCACTTTAATGAACAAGCTTGGGGGTTTAGTCTTTGATTTTTTAAGGCCTATCCACATTTACTGCAGGAGTTACTCATTTTACATCTCCCACAAAAAAATTTGACTGGGAACTTAGTTATACTCAGCTGCATAAAATATAAAAGGGAAATTAAAGCAACACTGACAACGCTGCTGCAATAAAGAGTCTTCTGGTTTACCAAAAATATTTTAAATCATTTTAATATGGAACTAAATATGGACAAAAGCACAAGAAGTTGCTTAAGACAGATCACAACCAGTTCCCTTTTTGAAGGCTGGAACAATTCACACCCTCTGCTCTAGTTTCCATGGTATAGAAGTTATTACCACTATTGATAGTTTAACAAGTAACACTTAACATCTTACAGTAAATTAGCACCGCATTTCTTTGTTTGTTTTGCCTTGGTTCTTCCTGGACTTCTTATGTATTTCCTAATGAAAAGATGGCAATTATTTATTTAGTATATCTGTCACACACAAGACTAATACTCTGTTGCTTAATCTAAAATAGCCCAGTTGTAGCCTTCATTTAATTTCCCCACACATACTTTTAAAAAGCTTATGTTTTAAAAATGCAAACTCTTGCTTGAAGTAAAACAAATTATTTACATCTTTTTAACTGTATTCTCCTTCTACCACACAGTAATTAAAACTCTTACTCAAACCATTTTTAGTTACCTTAAGAAGCAAGGCTTAGGTAGTCAACTCTTTTTCTGTCAATTGCTCCTCATAACAGCAAGCTTTAAAGAGCTGGAGAATTCAGAGACACACAGCTCCTGAAAGTTTTGGGAGAAGGCAGAACTGACCAACTTCCAAAGCACAAGTCCATCACTTCACTGGCAGAAACGCTGCACTACAAGCAGGGCAGCTCCCAGCCCCTGAGCGCGCGCTGGCCGACCTGTGCTCACGCGGGTACCCCGTGCTCTGCCTTTGAAAGCTATCTGACACACAAGTTACTTTCCCCACAGAATATTGCTGGTTCCCAACCAAATGGGCAAGAGCAAGCGCATGTGCATGTTGAGGTTCAGCACAGTTTGGGATACAGGACACATCCCTGATAAACCAGATGTTACTTTTTCTCTTCTATATGTTTTTCTCTCCATTTTATCTTGACAGGATAAAATTGCGTTACTTTGAATCAGAACTGAAGTGCTTTCGAAGTACTTTGCCAGAAATTCAGAAATGATTTTTTTCCTGTTAGTCTTGGATGTATGTGCTATGTACTGTTACAAGTAAGAAGGAGGAAGAGAAAAACCAGAAACATGTTCCCTGTACCTGGTCCACAAGATGAACAGGTGGAGGGCCATCCTGGCACACAAACATTTTTAACAGAATAAGTGCATTTCCATGGTATCGAGAGTAGAAACACACAAGCAGCACAACAGATTAAACAGAAGATGTATTCACAATAAAGGTCCAACCATGTTGCAAATACATCCATAAAAGTCAAGCTCTACAGTCAGGAACAGCTGCTCCAGAATACACCAGGAAGTACCAATCTGCAACTTCTGCAGATAGAAAGGCAATTCAGAATACTGAACAATCATGACAAAACAATTATCCTTTATTATTTGTATTTTCACTCTGTGCAGGAAGAAAAGCCTCTATGGATAATGGAGTTTCAAACACTGATTTTTGTTCTGACTTCCTCCTCAAGTTCAAAGTACTTTTCAGTTGTTTCTGCAAGTCTGGTTCAGAGAAAAAGAAAATTTATTTTCAAATGCTCCACAACTTTTAATGTCTGAAAAGGTGATAAAATTCCTATGTATACATTGAATTCAGAATTTGAGACTGGAGCAGCCTCTGACCAAAGTTTTACTGTCTGAAACTAAGAAGTTAGCTTAATAAAAGATCTGAATATATTAGTTTACTGGACAGCAGTATGTGATGTGAATTTACAGTGTCACTTCTTCCTTATTAGCAGCTCCTACGTACACACTTCCACTGCAGCAAATTTCAAGTAGTGCACCTTGTGTAAACTGCTTTGTGCTCCTCGCACATGCCACACAGCAGCAGTTACGACAGACAGCGAACACCCGCAAAGCTACTATATGGATTACCCTGTCCTAAGTCGCTTGCATGTCCAGAACTTCATTGTATTGACTTATTTTCAGCGTTAGTGTTGAAGACTCAACTGAAATGCAAATGAGCACTTTTAACCCTCACCATACAAATGCTAAAATGAAGAAGCTGTAGTTGCACATCAGCCAAAGCCAGACTCACTGATGTCAGGATCGCAACCCTCTTGCTCTGCCCCAGCCACAAAATCCTGGCTACTCCCTTTGCCTTGGCTGCAGGACTCACATGGCTGCGCAGCTCAGCTGTTTCAGTATATTCAGCCAGTGACAGACCAACACTTGCACTCTTCTCCACTCCCACAAGCAAGTGAACGGTTCCCAGAAGCTAACACACAGCAACCTAGCACCAAAGCAAAAGGAGATGGACTGTGCAGCTAGCGGTGGGACAAAACGGAAGAACAGGGCAGGACCACAACAGCCAACAGCTGTAGAATCATGGAATGGTTTGGGTTGGAAGGGATCTTTAAAGGTCATCTAGTCTAACACACCTGCACTGAATAGACACATCTTTAACTAGATCAGGTTGCTCAGAGACCTGTCCAACACCACCTTGAATGCTTCCAGGGATGGGGGACTTCTGCCTCTCTGGGCAACTCCTTCCATTGTTTTACCACCCTTACTGTAAAAAATGTCTTCCTTATACCTAGTCTAAACCTACCCTCTTTTAGTTTAAACCCATTAACCCTTGCTGCAACAGGCCCTGCTAAAATGTCTGTTCCTATCTTTCTTACAGGCCTCCTTTAAGTGTTGAAAGGCTGCAGTAACATCCCTGGGTTTTGCTTAGACTGCTGTGAGAACACAGGTCTATTACACCAAATCCACTCAAGCCTCACAGGACTTCTTACATTTAGACAGGTCTGTAGTAACCATAAGAAAGATTAATATAAGAAGTATTATGCAAATATAAAGCAGCTTTTAATATTTATCCATTAAAGATTAAAACTGTATGCTTTTTTAAAAGTTTTCAGTGTGTTTTTTTGGTTTTGTTTTTGTTTGTTTGTTTGTTTGTGTTTGGTTTTGTTTTTTTATTATTTGTTGTTGTTGGTTTGGGTTTTTTTTTACTTGCATCAAACGTTTTTTATAATGCACGACAATCCAGTGACCAAATCTTCAGTTTCTCACCTCATGACACGCTAATGCAGTCTTTATTCTAGTTCTGCCTTAAATCAGTGACCACAAATGTGAATAAATATCTTGAAAAGAGAGAAAGGAAGAATTCCTACAGAAATAACTACACAAATAAAACAATACACAGACATCTTTGAACAATTTATTTTTCTGGCAGGCCATGGCATTGTCCACCCCAAAAGCGCATTAGATAAAAAAAGGCACATAGCTTTTCTTGATTTTACAAAGAAATTGCACTAAGGAAAAGACCCACAAGATACATGAACTCAAGGATTTAAATCTGCTAAATCGAGACTTCTCCCAAAGTGCTGTTTGAAGTAATTTTGTGAACTGCACTAAAAATAACAGTACTTATGGTTTTTATTTTAACTAAATCAAAGGTTTCAATTTGCCTCATCTGGGCAAGGAACTTAGGATTTCCTAGTTCACTGTCATGTCAGGTTGTGGGGTTTTTTTGTTGTTGTTTTTTTACTGTCACCTTACAAAGGACTTCACTATGTGCTATAGGCTGCCCAGACAGCATCAAAACAAAAATGAATTCACCTTCTCAGGCATTTAAGTAATTACTCAGTAGCATTAACTGGATCAACTCAAAATGGTTATTGTGTAGGGTACACAAAGCAGGTAAACAGAATTGGAGTCCATGAAATCAATGCCAGATACTCTAAAAGAGAAAGAAAAAAACAAAAAACAAAACAACAACAAAAAACAACCCTTCTTGCTTCTTAACAAACTAGAGCTCAAGGCATGACAAAGAAAAGCATTAAAACATTTCTACTATGTGCAGGTACTGAAATGCAATTCAGATATCAGGAACTGAAGTTGCTAGACAATTTCATTCTTAGTTCCATTACAAACATTGACCTCCTCAAAGCAAGTAACCAGGCAGCATTTTTAAACAATCCACTTGCAATGATAATCCTGCAAGAGATCAATGCAAACAAAATTCAGGAGTACTGGTCTGCCCCAAAGGGGAAGTTGACTGTTGTTATTTGCAGTTTCAACACAACACCTGAATGACGCTTAGCTTTGACAGTTGAAGTTGCCAATACAGCCTGCTAAAGAAAAGGCAACTGGGCCACAAAAGTGGAAGAAAGCAAGGGGATGTGTTTAAGGTAAAGCAGGATGCAAGAAAATTAGATGTGACTTACAAGTTGCAAATGCTGAAGAATGAGGTATTTCTTCTAGTAAGAAGACAGTACTGGCTAATGTCAAGCAATCAAATTCCTGTAGCAAGCTAAACATCAGAATGCAGTAGAATCATATTGGGCCTTGGGCTGTTGTGTAAAACCAGATCCTGCCACAGCTACAAGTCATCCGCAGTACCTGGAGATTCACCAACTTCACCAAGACCTGGGTCAGGCAGAAAACTTACCCGAGCTCAAGGAAGTCAAAAATAAAATTCTGAACTAAAAACAGAGCCAACAAAACAAACAGTGTATGAAGATTCTGCACAAAATAAACACCGTGTGGCAAACTACAATTAATGGAAACAAAAATGCTTTTTCTGTGATGGCTACTTTGTTTCAAACACTGTTATTAACAAACTCTAAAAAAAAGCTTGTGCCTTCTCTGGACTCTCAAGTGATTGACTCAAGCTATGCCCAAGCTTAAGTTCAGCCTGGAATTTTTTTTGTATAGATGTATTTTCCATTGCTCAGTTTTGGTTTGTTTGTGGTTTTTTTATATTTGTTCTTTTTTGAAATACACCTACTGACTATATCTACCTACTCCTTTTCACTAATTTCAGTTCTGTGCCAGCAACATTATCTTTTTTACTTCAGCTAGGAAGAAAACTGAAGAGAATAACACCATGCAGTACCAACTACAGAAAAGGGAGAAGAAAAGTTTTGAAAATTAGCTTGTTCATCATAAGCCTCTCTGTAGCTCCCCATAAAACAAGTAGATACAATTCTCTAAATTAGGCATTTTGTTTTCAACAGATGAAAACCAGCCATATGCTTCCATTCTTCTGGCATGTCAGACCTTTAAGAATTAAGGCTGCATTTAGAAGAGTAGGAGAAGCAGGTCAAGGGAGCTTCTCCTCTTCTTCTACTTGGCCCTAGTGAGGCAACATCTGGAATACAGTATTATGAACTGGGCTCCCCAGTGCAAGAGTGACGAGGAGTTACTGGAAAGAGTCCAGCAGAGGGCTACAAAGATGATTAAGGGACTGGAGCATCTCTCTTATGAGGAAAGGCTGAGAGACCTGGGGATGTTTAGCCTGGAGAAAACAAGGCTGAGAGGGGTTCTCATCAATGCTTATCAGTATCTAAAGGTCAAGTGTCAAGAGGATAGGGCCGGACTCTTTTCAGTGGTGCCGAGTAATAGGACAAAGGGCAACAGATACAAACGAGAACACAGGAAGTTCCGCCTAAAAATAAGAAGCAGTTTCTTTATTGTGAGGGTGACAGACCACTGGAACAGGCTGCCCAGAGAGGCTGTGGAGTCTCCTCCTCTGGAGACTGTCAAAACCCACCTGGACATGATCTTGTGCTACCTGCTCTAGGTGACCCTGCATTAGAGGGAGTTAACCTACATCTCCAGAGATCACTTCCAACCTCCACCATTCTGTGATTCTGTGAATTTGTGCCTCTCTTCGATACACTATCCAGGTAACTTTTTAGGACTGACATTGGGCACAAAACTGCAATTCTCAAAACAGCGCTCGGCAAGAAAAAGTTACAGAGAGGACTCCTTGAAATATATTAGGACTGCAACTGGTCTAAAAATATTACAAGGTGTATTTAGAAGCTCATGAGTTAAGATATGATTCATTAAAAATATGCTACATGACTTGCGATCCAAGTGGTAACAGTTAAAACTGAAAACATTTATTTTAACAAACAGGCATGAACTACAACAAATTTAGAACTAATTTATTTCACTAAGGTTGCTAAAGATTCAGTTTAGCATAGGTTTCACCAAAGCAAAGGCACTGACCAATTATCTCCAATGTGGCCCAACAATTAGAGCAATTTTTAAAGAATAATTGTTAGAGTGTAATGACTGAGCAGCATTTAGAAGAAAAAAAGTTCTTCAATAAGACCTTTTACTATGTTTATCAACAAGAACTGTAATAGTAAAAATCCAAATGAAGGCAATATGATCTACAACATGAGAATACTGTACCGGTTCCCTAATTCTTATATGAACCCGTTGTGACCATTCCTTGAAAACTTTCTGCTAGTCCAAAAGCTAAACCAAGAGCAGTCCTGGTTTCTCAGTGGCTTCCTAAATAATTTCTGCCTATGATTCAAAAAGGATTTATAATGGCCAGCTTCACAGTCAACTTAAAGCTAAAATTCAAGCTGTGTTTTTGACTTGAGAATTTCCTCAAAAAGGTAGTTCCTACGGGAAGGGCTTGACCCTCATATTACATGACTATCCCCTTTGGAAACCAAGTACAATAAAAAGAAAACATGATAATTGAAAGAAAGGGGAGATGGATGGGCAGACGTGTAACCTTCATTAAACTCAATAAACTGAGGTGGCTTTTTTGTAAAAGCAAGAATATATAGGAAATCAAGATCTTAATTGTTAAATTAAGTAGATATATAGCTGAACATGAATAAGAAATTAAGCTCGGAAAAATATAAAAGGCCATTTTTATTGAATTGCCTTTTAAAGAAAAACAGATCAAGTAGAAGGAATCCTTAATAGAAAATACACCTGACTCTAAAGTTCCAACCATAAAAGAGATGGAGACTAGCAACATCATAGCAGAAAACACCATATATGCTTGCACCTTTCTCATTTCTCCCTTGGCACCAGTTTATAGCTACTTTTGAAGAAAAGACACTGTGCCTGAGTCAGACCAAAGGTCCATCTATGTGGCCACTATTACATTCTTAGGAAAATTCCATGGGGGACAAAAAAAAATCTTGTCAAACTGCAATATTACCCCCTTTAAGCATTCTCCATTTAGTAAACTGAAATATAAAATTAAGTAGAATAATTCTTAACATCAAGGTTCCCATCCATAGGATGAAATGATCAGTTAACTCATGGAAGGCAGGGGGGAGAAGGTGAAATTTATGAAGGCAAGAACATGTATGTTCATTAATAGAAAAATAAAAGATATCATGACATCCCAAATTCCTGTATTTTTCTTTCTAATCTTGAAATGCAATCCACAAAGAGAAGACAAGTAAGAAATAATTGAAAAGGCTTTCGTTTTGAACACAGGACAGAATGCACATTTAGATGGCCAAATATCTGCAATTCAACAGAAAGATTAACAACAAAATTATCCAAGCATGTAATTTTGAGGGAAAAGTCCTAAGTACATCTGATTTAATGCATTCAGTGTATTGCTACATTCAGTCTGCAATGGCCAGCTAACGGATTGATTACAAGTTCTTCATGCAATACCACAGCTTAAGTCCAACAAGATAACCTGTGTACAAACAAATATCCTGGAAGTGCCAGGGAGTGGCAACACTTCTGTTACTATTGCTCTGAAAAGCTCAATAATTGCAGCTCTTCCTAGAAAGAAAAAACTGAACAGAACCAGAACCTCATTTGGAATTAGGTACAAAACGAGATGAGACCTGGAAAGCTCATGAAACAGACTTCAGAAGATTTAGCTGTTTGTCAAGGAAGACCTTTTTACTCTCATGGACTAGAACAGAATATGAAACATTTTAGTTCACAAGAATGGAAACAAGTAAGCAGAGGATCCTATTACAAAAATGCCAATCCTCACAATAAACACAGCAGAACAACCAGAGAAGCTGGACTGTAAGAGGGCTACAGTTATTGAACCCGAATCAGCTTACCAGACCCACCAATTAATGAATTAGAGTTCTAAAAAGCACTTAGCCAAGGAACAGTCTATTTTTCAATAAAAATTTCTAATGGGAGGCAAAGAGAAAGAAAAACAGAGTTCACAAATCTATCAGGCTTACATGTGAAAAAAAAGATGTTTTATTGAGTATTCAGGAGATGAAAAAGGGAGAAGATGCTTCATAACTCTGTTTTGAATAAATAAAAACACTTTCTCTAAACATATACCAAGTTAACACTTTTCTATAATTTCCAAAAAATCACACACCTCAGAACCAGCAAGCAGACAAGAAATACCTATGGAAAGATTTGAAAACTTATGGCCTTAAATTCTGTAAAAGAGAAGATACCAATATTAGCCTGGAACAAAAATCCTGCTTTTCCTCCTACAAAGGAACGCCACACCACTTTACAGAATCTCCTACCCTTCCTCTTTCCATATCTACTTTCCAGAGAAACGTTTTTTTAATCCGGTGATATGTTCTGAACATTTAGTCTGTGGCTGTGGACATTTTACCTATCAAGGACAGTAAGTAAAGTCTAATGATAAGAACAAAACTTCTATCTTAATTATTTTGTTCTCTTGGATTTATACACAAGCCACCTCCTTTCTGACTGCAGTGGTCTACAGTGACAGCATAAGAGACAGCCACATGGGACAGATGAGCAGACCAAATGTCTCTCTGCTACTGGAAAAGGGAGTACTACTTCCTTCCAGGCCTGACACTGCTGTCTGCATTCTGTGTCCTTGCTCTGGCACTCATCGCACCACACAGTAAGGTAATTCAATTTGCTAACCCAAGGAAGGAGGGGAAAAAAAATTCAAACAAAACAAAAAGAAAAGAAGTAGTTTTCTGCCAGGTTACTTGAGTGAATTAACTTCTCATGTGCTTAGTAAAGTACCAGGGCCACAGCAGTACAGCTATGCTTTACCAAGCAGAGAGGACCGTGAGGAACTAGGAACAGTCCATGCAGAAGCACTAAGATATGAGAACTGCTAGTCAGTCTGTCCAACATCCACCTACTCCCAGACTTATTTCTTATCCACCACCTAAAAGACTGCATGATATCATGCATGACTTCAACTTCAGTGATGTGGCACTGAGCATCTTCCTGAACACAGCTCTCCCTTTCTGAAATCTAATTATCCCAGCAATCTAGTAAAATATCTTTGTGGGTCTTATTTGAAACTTCTAGGACAAGCAGCTTTTGACATAATACGTGATAAAAAATAATTACATTCATTCAAAATATATGGGGTTTGAAGGTCAACAAAATTTTAATTAAAAAGGTCACTCTAACTACGAATACACCTGTAAAATAAAAACACCCTCCCAGCTTTTTGAGGGTAAATGAACTATAGGAGTGAACCAAGCATTGGTAGTTTATTTCAACATTTTCTGCATATATAACTGTACAGCAGGCAGATACAAAAAGTTTTCCTAACAAGCAGTTTGTACTCTCTTCCCACCCCAATTTGCATGTATTACATTAGCATTAATGTCACATGTTCACAGGCTATTTTTCTCTGGGACACCTGCCTCACTGAGGGCCGTGGCTGGACTCCGAGCTGACGGAAGCTGCGCTCTGCGGCCCAGTCCACTGACAACGCGGAGGTACAAACAATCAATAGCCGAAGGGAAGAACCGCAGGCATTCAGTAAGACCATTATAAACCTAACAGATAACAAAAGAACCCCACAGGCTCAAGTGGCACGCTAAAAGATGTGCATTTTAGAAAAAGAGACACGTACCTAATGCTAGCTTTCAGCTCACAAATCGGAAGCTCCATCCCACAGTCGCAAAGAATTTCCTTTTCTCAAATTTCCAGCAGTCTCCTGATCACAACCATATCAATTTTTACTGCATTATGTAGCATGTTCTTCAAGGAGGGGGAAGTCCGCATGGATTCAATGCCTGACTCCCTTGTTCAAAATTTTGTAAAGGAAAACAGAATTTCACAGATTGTCTTGGCTTTTTAGCTAAAGTAAAAACAATATGGTTCACCTCAGCTCCATTCTGCTTGCAAAGCTAAGAAATGCAGTGTTAACATAGAAATTTAGGGGACTCAAGGAGATACTGTGGTATCAACATACAACAAAGGTATTTTTCCTGAATTTGTGAGAACTGGAAAAGGTTCTTCAAAATCAATTTCTCCAGCTACCCATGCCTCATGTTTCATTCCAGTCATTCAAGGAAGCCTAGCTTCTACCTACAAGTGAACATAGGCTATTCCAGTTCATAACAGAATTGTTAAAAAATTCTGACTGCCAAGTTCGTTACAGCTGATGAGGCACGACACAGCAAGAGCCCCTTCTCTGTTGCAAAAGTCACTTGGAACCGATACAGGAAGCAGTTACCTGTCCCCCCAAAAACCAAAACCAACCAAACAAAAAACAGTACCACAATAAAGAAAGTTGGGTACTTTTATACCAGAATGTTTCACTTTGAGAGAATTAAAGACATTTTTCTCTGATACATTATAAGGCCTTTAGATTCTTGAGATTTTGACAAAATTCTCTGCCTCCTCAACTACACTGTTCTCTCTATTCAGCCAACCTTCCTGACCTCCTTCTGATAAAAAAAGATAAACAACAAAACCAGAAATTTACATGAGAGTGATAAAACGTTTAAGACAATAAGATAATCAAAGAGTGAGAGGAGATTCTTGGTGGTATTTATGTTTAACACTTTCCCCATTAAACAAAATTTCAAGCTGAGTTTTCATACTAAGAGACTTCAGTTCCAGCACAACAAATTTCTCAACATCTGGACATAAAGTAATTCCTAGAGGAAATTAATCACAGGAAATCACAGCATATTTAATCATATCTCAGTTCAGTTTACAAAAACTGTCCCATCCCATATATCATTTTCCACAGGCAAGCCCAGGGCCCAGAGAACTGTCACAATGTCTTGAGTGCCACTCCAGAGGAGAAATGATGATCATCGCAGTGCTAGAACAGGTTTTATTCCTTCAAAGTAGTTAAATATTTTATGAGTACCTTCACTTTCAAGGGAAGAAAATAATTTCCTCTAAGTGCAGGTCTGTGGGCGCGATCTGTAATCCCTTGTCATAAGAATGCAATCCTTACACATCTTCCACTCACCAGCACAGCGTCTGCATCTCGTGTTTTCCACAACGCCGTTAAGAACGGACGGACTAATTGTCAGCGCATCTTAAAAACAACGCACCCCACCCCCGCGCCTGTGGCCGACGGGCTCC
>NW_008597162.1:382-1627 GCF_000691845.1 Merops nubicus | reverse complement strand
AACCAACAACAAAAATAAACAACCAAATAAACAATGATAGCAGAAGAGCACAGAAAATTACTTACACTGGTTTCCCAGAGAGCACCTTCTATTTGCCCTTGTAGGTCAGTTCCCTTCACCTTGTAGGGTCGTATCAACCCCTTTAGACAGTGTTATGAGTTCTTTAAATTCCACACAGGCCTTTGCATCTCATCATGCCAACAGAGATATTTGGGGGTGATTGTTTCAGCGTTGTGGGTGACAGCAAAAGAGAGCCCAAAAAGAGCCAAAAGAGAGTCCAAAGAGCCCAGCACTGGAGGACCAGTTCTGTTCAGCACTCCACCCAGCCCATGGGAGGGGTTCCAGTGTGGGCAGCACCACCCTTGAGGAAAAAGGGAACAGAGAACGTGGAGGAGGAGGAGGTGGGAGAGAAATGGGATGTATAGATAGGTTGTCTCTTCTCCCAAGTAACAGAGACATTGGGCTTATGTTGTTCCAGGGGAGGTTTCGATTGGATATTAGGAAGAATTTATTTCCTGAAAGAGTCGTGAGGCATTGGACCAGACTGCCCAGGGAGGCAGTGGAGTCACCATCCCTGAAGGGATTCCAAAAATGTGTAAACATGGCACTTGGGGACATGGTTGTGTTGTTTTGATGGTTGGACTTGATGATCTTAGAGGTCTTTTCCAGCCTTAATGATTCAATGACTTTATGAACGTAAAGCATGTCCTCAGCTGTGCACAACCAGCCCTGGCAGATGGCCTAGTAAGTACCCTCTCCATTGGCCAAGGGCAGTCAGGAATTGCAGGGCTCTTTACTTGGCATGGAGCCTTTTTTAGGCACAACTGCAGGTCTGAACAGCATCCAGGTTACAAGTAGCACTTAGTCAGGAGAGGAGTCAGGCCAAGGTTGCATCTGACCTGGGTAATATTGCCTTTGCAGGCCCCAGCATCTTCTCGCCCCTGTGTGCAGAAACACTGCTGGAGGGGATGTTTCTCACACCAACCCCACGTTTTATGCAGGCTGTCCCCAGTTCCCTGCTTTTCATTCTTCCTTTAAACTGCCTTCTTCCTTTCTGCTGTTTGGTATGACCATGGTACTGTGAATAGGCGCCAATACTGAGCAAAAATAAGGAGAGCTGGAGCTCAGTGTGGTTGATGAGAAGAGCAAGAGAAACTCTTTGACTCTATTAGCTGTTGGTAGTTGCAATGACACTAAACCACTGTGCCACTGCCACCTGCCATAGTTCTAGCCATGAAGGAGCAG
>NW_008597162.1:0-230 GCF_000691845.1 Merops nubicus | reverse complement strand
CCTGTTGGAGCCGAGGCCCGGCTGTGGCAGGCGGGCAGGAGCCGGGGTGCACCCTCCATGCACCCGGGGCGGCAGCACCTGCCTGGCTCCCACCCGGGAACTCCTCCAAAAGCTCCATCTGGGGCCTCTACAAGATGGCACCGCGCCATTTCCCCGGGGCGGGGGGGGAGCAGGAGCGCACCGATCCCTTCCCCAAACGGGGAACTTCATCAGGGGGGAGGGCGGCGTCA
>NW_008597161.1:7105-11674 GCF_000691845.1 Merops nubicus | reverse complement strand
TTGAATATTGTATTTTATAGGCATAGATATCTATAGCATTTGCTTGCACAAACCAACAGCATAAACAAAACATTCCATTTTATACATCCTCCCTTGTCATGCATAGTTAAGTAACAGTCCTTGATAATGTGATTCCACCCAGCACAATCACATGGAAAGTGAGCTCAATAAAACAGGGATGGAAAAGAAGAGGCACAAATGGGTCACTGTGATGAAGTTATTCATATTATTAAAAAATCCAAGGCAACTATATGAAAACCCAAGAAGTTGCTTGTGTTCTTTTTGAAGTGAGGCATATGTTTGAGCCGTTTGACACGGAGCATATTGTGTCTTGGTTGCCATGTAAATTAGTTTCCCTGAGCTCAAAGTAGGTCTGCCACAAGATGTTCTAATTTTGGGACGTTTGTGGGAGTTTTTGTTTTGATTTGGGGTTTTTGGGTTCGTTCTTGTTTATAATAGACTAAAAGGGAAGAATTTAAATCTATTAAGGTATTTTAAAGAAAGGTAGGACACCACAGGGCATCTCTTTCTGGGAGGAAATGTTGTTCCTGGTGACTCACTTGCACGCTCAGATTAGGAAGGTTTTGCTCATTTTGCTAGACTGAATCTTACCCTGCTCTGAAATCTCAGATTTGTTCCTTAAAAATTAAAATGTTTCCCTCACCAGGCAAAGTCCCTGACCACACCTTTTTTAAAGATGATTAATGATATTTTATCAACAATAAAAATGGAAATTAAATAGGATAACTAAAATATTTATTTTGATAATAACCAAACATCAAAATTAAAGGTGTTAACATTATTAAAAAGATATAGGAACCAGTCTGCATTAAGTAAAAGCTGTAGGTGTGTTTGCATTACTGCAGTAATGCAGTATTAATTAATTAATCAATGCAGTTTGCATTACTGCAAATGTCCTCTATGTTTGTGTCTTACTGCAAGTGTCTCCAGTTCATTTCTTAGAGCAACTTTGTACAGCACAAGAAAGTGCAGTCAAACATAGGATTCCAGCAGAATTTTCAACAAAGATTGCTAGGTCTAGAAGAAAGACACATCCTTTAAGAGAAAACAGAGGAAAAATGGGTGGAACTGGGAATTCTGAAGACAATGTTTGTCCCTGAATGTCTGAGGAGTCTGAAAAGTTTTGCAGAAGGTAAGGGCAATTCCTATAAATTAAGTTTAAATAAGGCAGAAGGGATAAAGATAGAGGTTATTTCTGCTGTACAAGTTTAATTTGTGAATATGTGAAGTGAAGAAAATGGGAAAGCTGAAAATATGTTGCACCTAAATAAACAAGAGACCCACCTCTGTGGTTCTGACTAGTGTCATTTGTGAAGCAGAGCCTGAAGCAGGGTGATATTTCTACAACAAATTAATATCAGTTTGAATATAATGGCAAGGTGTTGTGGCTGAAATAAGATAGGCTAGTGTGCTCCTGTCTGGTGAGTAAACAAAGCTCTATATTGTTCCATCACCTTCCCAAATGTGTGCTCTCAGCAGGATTGCCTGATACTGATTGAACTCCTGGCAGCACGGGCTAGTCCCAGTGCCAGCTGCCTTGTTTTGTGTCAGCCAGTCCTTCTTCTGGCAGGTGAACCCAGTCTGTAACAGAAATCTGTGCTCAGCATCATGTTGCTTTTGTCACCGTTTTTCAGGGCATTCAGGTAAAACCCTTTATTGAAAGGTAAGGATACAATAGGCAATGCAGCTATCCCAGCCAGGGAGTGACTCTCAGGCTGCCTCAAATCCCTGGAGTGCTGATTCAAGCTCAGAAGCCGAGGGTGATTAATGTTAACTGAATATGAAGGCCAATAAACCAAAGATCCCAGCAGCTCCCCCCGTTTGAGGTGCTGAACTTGCTCTCCAGCTGCCCGTGAAGGGTTCAGAACCTTCCTGTTGAAAGCCCCTGTGTTGTCACTGGGTGGGAGACGTGAAGTGTGTTGACTCCAGAAGCGTGTTTATTTTGGCTCTGCAAATTCTCTCGTGCTCTGGAGCTGAGGGCATGTCGGAGAGCTGCACCAAGCCAGCACAAAGGAGCAAACAACTCATCTGTTCAAAAGTGCTGGCAGAGAGATTTGTTGGTAAAAATGGGTGGAATGCCATTCTTCCCTCTGGTGCTAATTCCTCCAGAGGTAGTTTGCTGAGCCCTTGTTTAGAAGTTAAGTTTTAATTAGTTCAAACTTGCTCGACATAATGAAAGTCTTTTGAGAGTTGCTTACTTGAATTTATGTCTTTATCAATTCATTTTCCAAGCCTTTGTTGTGGGGAAGGCACTTGTTTGTTTAGGCACAACTTCATGGGTGTAAGTACAGGACAATTTTGAACAAGTCTGAAGTAAAAAAAAAACAAAGTTTGTTTGGTTGTTGTTGGTTTTTTGTTTTTGTTTTTTTTTAATGTTACAAAAAGATGTGGATGGAAAAGAAAAAAAATTGGAATCCTTGGAATATAACTGCTGAGGCCGTGTTAGGGTTCTACTCCTGCTCTGCTCTGTTCCAGAACGCTGTCTAAAAAGTTGTACGTTGGAAGGGGCCGCAGTAGAAAATGCCAAGGTCGGATCCAGGTGTGGCACCCAGACGTGTGACCCTCAAAGGGACACTGGGTCCACAGGGCAGAGAGCTGTTATTCCATTTCTGGAGGATATTATGACACTGCAGTTTAATGGCTGTTGTTCTGCTCGTGTTTTCCCCGGGCTTCTGAGGCTTAGCAGCACGAGTTAAATTTCACACGAACCAGCCCAACGTGCCAGCCTCCTGTTTGGCTTTAAATATCAAGTTGTTTTCCAAAACAGCTAAATCTGAGCAGGAGTTTGCTAGGACTGCTGTGTCTGCACCAGGGAAACAACTTCCACACAGTGAAAAGACAGTAACTTTTTGCATGCTTTCTATTTTGAGAAGAAAATTACTCAGACCGTGTGAGCAAATGTTACATGAGATGGTTAAAAAAATGGAGGGGGTGGGGAGGATGGAGAATTATTTATTTTGCAGTGTTGGTACTTCCCAACTGCAAGTAGTGTTGGAGAATTGGACTTCTGTAGAAAGGTTATGAGAAAAGTCTCTTAATTTGATAGAAATATGGAAGTGGGAGCTCATAAATGCAACATCAAGTTTTAGACCTGGTGGTCAGGTACTGGAGACAGAGTTTTGCATGAATGAATATTTCTTCTTGCTTCAAATATTTTTATATACCTCTGACAGCCACTCTCATTCTTAAGCTTCCAGTGGTTAATTCTGATGGCCAAAGGAACTGGAGGAGGTCAGGCACTTAATCACAAAAGTATCAAGAGTGCTAGAAAATTCAGTGCCTTTTGAAATGTCCTAAAGGAGCACTCCTACATGAATTACCTGGGGGGTTTTATTTAGGAATTAAGCTCAGAACAAATTTGTTCTGAAGGGTATTGTGATCCCAAAGTGATCACAACTCTGGCTCTGGGTAAGGAAGCACATTCTGCTCTTCTGAAGTTCAAGCCATTCTTTCTAAAGCTGGATCTCCAAGGTAAATGCACAGAAAGTGAGTAGTACATCCCAGAACAGAATGCCCATTTTTTTTATAACTCTCTGTAGTTGAATCTCAACATCAAAATCTTTGGCAAAAATCTTGGCTGTGTCATTCTGTCAAAAATCAAAAGCAGAATTTTGAACAGTTTTCCCTGATGACATGTAGTTTTACAGCAGAATTTCATTATTTTGGAGAGATTTCTGCCAGCTGTCTACATGAAGTAAAAAGACTGTTCCTCTTCCAGAGGGCTTTCTAGTGTAGAGATTCAAAAGTGAAAAAATGAACTGAAACAAGTCAAAGATCTAAATTTCTACATTCAGATCCAGGTCCAGACACTGTCATGTAAAAATTACACTAGGTTCATTGACATCAGAACCTGATTGGGGAAGATAAGCTGTCTGGAAACCAGTTTCAAAGTCTGAATGCTCTCTCCTCGTTACTTCTATATTTTAATTTTCTTTAATCAGAATGGCAGGAGTAGAGTACATATATTAATAAAGAAGCAATTTGGTGCATGCTTTGGCAACTGTCTGTATAGGAGAGGGATTTTTAGCTTTTTTTAATGAGGTTTAATGACCATCAGACTCACGTACACTTCCATTGCTAAGCCTGCACATTTAAGGGATGCTGTCTGAGGCCAACAGCAGCTGCTGCAGTGGCTGCAAGACACACACATGTATATAGAAAACTCAGAAAGCCACAATTGCTTCATTAACATTATTGAAGGCATAAAATAGGTTTTAATTGGATGGCTGATTTCCCACAGCAATTTCATGGGGTAAGGATTTGGCAGAAATCAAAAGCTGTAAGATTCATGATGTTTGCTCACGAAGTTAGCGACGGGCTGAAACCTCCAGCTCTGACTGAGGCAAAAATCCCATCCAAGTGCATTGGGGTGAACTTGTTTCCCCTGAGGACTATGGTTTGAAGCATTTTTCTCAAAACAAACAGCAGTGTTGAAGAGACCCGTAAGGCAAGCACATTGTTAGCCTAAATTTAAAACATTTTTCTTTTTATTTTCTTCTTTTTTCTCTCTTTCCCCCCCCCCCCCCCCTCCTCCCTCCCCTCCCCTTG
>NW_008597161.1:0-7093 GCF_000691845.1 Merops nubicus | reverse complement strand
GCTCAAGATTGCCTAGAGATTTATTTTGATTAACAATACAGAAACAGTGAGTTGTTTCCCATAGGTGCTTCATCTTTAAATGTTTTCTGTTGGAAATACCAAACACCTGCCTGGAGTGAATAACTGAACAGCTGATAGCACTGGCTCTGTTCCTATTTTAAGCTTCCAAAGCCAGAGGCACTTGAACAGCCATGTAGGATCCTAGGTGCTCATGGAGACTTGGAAGCTGGAAAGCCCTAAGCTGTATAAGATCAATTGCTCCTGGCACTTAAATGACTAGTAAAAACAGGTTATAATGTTTACATGACTTTTTATGGGTCAGAGTTTATGACTGCTCCATTCTCTGGCCTACAGCAGAGGAGCATTTTACAAGGCTTTTACTGTGCTTGACAGCTAGGGCTCAGTGAGTTTGCCAAGGCAGGCTGTTCCAACTGAGCCCCTAACATTGAAAGAGTTCAAAGATTCCCTTTGCAGTGAGAGATACTTGGGGACTGGAGGATATGAAACCAAATTGGATTGGACACAATTCATAACAATAAATAAACCCTGCGACTCCTCATCATGAGAGCGTTTAGACACGTCAAAAGGCATTATGTGCTGCACTCAAAATTCTGTACTGAAGCACACTGTGAAGGTTACAGAGGGAAGCTATCAAAAATGATGAAATGCTAGAATTAAATTGGCTTGCTTAATCAATTCCTTTATAAAAAGAAATCCTGCACCATGCCTGTCACAGCATTGTCTCTCTCACTTCCATGAGTGTTCTTCAACAGTTTTCTCTCTTCTCTTAGTTTGGTTGTTGAGCCATGTCTCATTTGTACACTACTGAAGGTATTCTCAGCATAGATCTAGTGATTATCATTACAGTGTCCCACCCATTATCATGATGGAGACAAATATTTGGGAGTAAAGAGAGTAGGGCAAGGCAAAGAAAGAAAAAAGTACTCTGATGAGGGTAACGTGTTTAATCTTTTAAGAACAAGATTTTCAGATAGTTACTTTGCTCATGCAGTGGTGGCATTTAGTGGTAGTTAATGAGCCCTCAGTATCTCAGTGGCCAAAGATCCTCACCTTGCCTTCTGGTGCAAGTCTGTGGCAAGTCCATAGTTTGTATGTTCTCTTAGTTCTTTTCTTCCTAGATTGCTTGTTTCTCCAAACTGGAATTATTTCTTCCAGCCTGGAATTGGAAATTCCTAAAGTGATAAATCCTATGGTACCATTGAAACTGGAGATCAGTAGAGAGAAATTTCTCATGTATGTGCAGCTTCTACTTCAGCCTGTGATTATAAACTGCTCAGTGTGACTTGGGCAGGTGGAACACCATGACCAGAGGAAAAGGAGAGGATTACTTTTTCCTTTGTGATAATTCAGTAACAGATGGGAAACCTTAACATTTATGATCTACAGAAAACAGTTGTAATTTGTAACAATCCTCATATAATCATACACAAAACTTCAGTAATTGTGCGTCCATTTCTAGCAACTTCCAAACAAAAATGAGTGGTGTCACCTGAAAATATTGGTGGCTAAAGAACCACCAGACAAAGCAAACCTGTAGCCTATGTAAACACTGAAATTTAGATCACTATCAGTGATTTAAACCACTATCAGTGTTAAGAACTCCTCCTCAGTGGAATTTCACGTGTTCCTCTGGAAGCTCTGATAACACAAGTTGTTTGCAGGCAGAAAGCTGACGTGTTTGCAAACCAGACTGCCACACCACCCTGAACAGTAGCATTTGATTGAGTTTGAAGTGTCTGCCTTGTTAACTCTATTTAAGCAGCTGCTATCTCACTCCAGTCTGATCACAGAACCGTTTGAAATGAAAATAAAACCCGCTTTGTTTACAGACCTCTTTTAACTCCTATGGATCAAGAATTGTTTGTTCTCCCTGACAGCTTCCACAAGCTCCTGTTACGTCTCATTCTCACCGTGAGAGAGGCTGGGGATTTTCTCCTTGCTTTCTGCACGTCCTTTCCTACCAGCCACACCACAGGGAGTGGAGCAGAAGAGGCTGATCTTTCCTAACCCTCTACCACGTGCCCTTTGGAGCAGGTATGCTTTATTTTCAGTGCTCAATACAGTTACTCTTGTCTCACTTCAAAGCAAAATAAATATTCTTTGCACACACTTAGTTAAATTTTCTCTTCTCGGTGCCAGTAATAGTGGTATCACCTCACAGAGTGATTTTAACCAGCTAAAGAATCTTTCTTACCTGCTGGAACACTTTCTCAGACATGATGTCATCTATTAACATTTCTTGGTGGAATAAAGAAAATATTAAACATAACGATGTAATGCTGAAGATTAACTAGGTTCTAGTTCTTAATTTTAAGATTTTTCTCCTTTTATCTTGAATGAGGCTTAAGATCACGTTTATACTGAGATAACAAACAGTGAGAAAACACCAGTAAATGGAATATTGAATATGAATGCAATGCAAGCAAAGCTTATAAACTTATTTCATGTGTTGATTTTTATTTTGAAAATAGTTACTTTCTGCTTTATAGAAAAGTTAGAATTAAGATTAACAGAGATTACTAGGAAAAAAAAAAGAAGTGTTTAATCAAACAGTGACTTTTTTTTTATGGTGGAAACAACAATTCCTTAAAGATGTTGAAAAAAAAAAGTCTATTCTTGATGTTTTCATGTCAATGCTTAATAAGTGCTTCAAGATGAATCAATAAAATAGTCACCCAATTATTATATGTTTGAATAAAAGTAACTTTACATATTCTGCGTTTTTGTCTTCTATTGGCTTCTTGTAACTGTTCTTATTTACTGCACAAATATTAACAGAAATATGTAAGTGTCTAATAATAAACATTCACTGAAGGCAAGATCTGAACTCTTAAATCACACACAAGTCTCTAATTTCCCATGAATATTGTGTGATTTCTTCAAACAGACAGAACGTTCCATCAGATTTAGCTATGCAACAAAAATAACGGAGTGCAGGTCAGAAGCTGAGAAGAAGCTGTTTGTCACTGAGAATTTGTTGTGAGAATATAATCTATGGATTCTAAAAATCTAGAGACATGAATATGAAATCAACAGACAGAATTGGGTACACTGTGGGAACTAGCATGCTGTTCATAATATGCTACTGGAAGAAAATTGCCTAGTGATCCATTTTATACTTGTTATATAATAATTGGTAAGAGTTCAACTGTATCTCTAGGCATAGGGTTGTATCAAGGGGTCACAGAGACAAAATCATTTTTAGAAGGAAAAAAAATAATTGAGATATTTTGCCATATCTGGTGTATTTATGAAGAAATTTCAGCATGTCCTTCTATAAACAATGGTTCTAAATGTTGTTATAGTATATTGAATAATGGGAAATCTCAAAATGTCTCCTGTCCTTGTGATGGTTTTGGAGTTTTGTCTCCTCATTACAAAGTTTTGTCTTCAGTCTTGGATTGAGCACTCTTCCTGCAGTTGAAAATAAACTCATCAGAGTTCAGCCCTGGAATTTTAATTCCAGGAGTTGACTATTGCAACCCATTGAGTCTGCAGCAACTGGATGTTGAGTACTGTGACAACAGATTCATTCCTGCCTAGTTCCACTGATATGAATTAGACTGCAGAGTGTACTTAACATGCAAGAACTATCTTATTAGGTAGAGGATGGGAGTTACAAATTGGAGGAGTTCTGTGTGCCTTGGCATCCTCAGAGGACACCTGTCTGCCTAGGGTTCACTCAGTAACTCACTAGATAACCCAGGAGCTCATATTCCTGGGTTCTCTTGGAAGATTACACACAGCAGCCTTTCTCCTCTTGGTTGCAGTGGTTGACTCTCCATCACAGTCCTCCTGACTGTACCTCTGTTCACTTGTTTCTCCTTCTCTCCTTACGGCTGTAACACATCTGCTCAGTTCAGCTCTCTATATGGGGTTTTCTAACCGACTAAGTCATCTATTCAACTGATGTTTCAGGAGCAAAGTTAAAGAAAAAAGAAGCAGAAAGGTTTGGGGCTATGACTTAGGACAAAGGACAAGTTATAGGCTCATAATTCAGTGTGACCTTCCTCTCACCTCTGTCCAATTCAGAATCCTCCTTGAATTTAGAACAGAAGACAGTAGGATTCTTCCTTCAGAGAAAGATTGAGCTGTAATCATCATATTGGACACAAGAATTGATTCTTGGATTACCACCATTAGATTGAGATTGTCCTGAAGAATTTAATGCACAAACAGATGTAATTCCAGTGATATGAGTGTACTAAATGACCCTAAAAATTCACATTTCGAGCCTACTGAGTTGGGTGAATCATATCCCTAAGGAGGGTTGTATGTGCCAGCTGACACACTGGGTGTTGTCAGCTTTAATTAAGAAATAATATTCACGGTCAAAGATTACATATTCAGCAATAAATGGCTTTTGCACGTGCTGAAATGCTACAGTGAAGGTAGGCACATAACCAAATGGTTTAAAGCAACTAAACTGAGATGAGGAAGCAGCCACATGGTGTCCAGCTCCCAGCTGAGTCTAAACCACAACAAAACCAGGTCAGTTCTAGGGGGAGAAACAGGTGGACGTGGAGCAACAGGCTGAATAAATGACAAAACATCAGTCCTTCTGTGGTAATAAAGCCATGTATTGCCTTTGCCATTACTCACTGTTCTGAAATCAAGAAATTGATTTCTTAATCTGTGGAGATCTTGTTCTTAAAACACAAGGATTTTTTAGTATGGTGGAAAGATTTCTTTGGACCTGGCATTTCTATAAGCTTGCCACATAGATCACTGGCAGCCAGTGGGATTTGTGCATCTTAAAGAGTCTAGTAGGAATATATTCTATGTCTGCAAAGGCTTTGAAATGTCCCCACTTCTACTGGCAGTAGTTTGTTAGCTTTATACTAACTACTATCATTGTACCAGACTCTTCCTAAGCACCTTAATTAGATGGCCTAAAAGCCCCTAAGTCTTATTAAAGTTCTGTCTTGTCTGCACTTCTGAATTAAATTCCTGGCTCACGACAGAAAACCTTGATGTCTGAAAAGCTGAAATGAAAACCCTAAATGCTTTTCTTGCATTTGGAATTTTAGATATCTTCAGGTCCTAACCTTGGTATTGAACTCTTCATGTAGGATTGCCCTACTTTTCTTCACACTTGCAATCACATCTTAAACGTCCAGGATCATAATTTATATAATATTAGTGCCGATGTCATTAAGGAAAACAAGTGTCTTTATTAAGGAAAACACATCAGACTTCACTCCCTTTTTTTCCTAGGGAGTAAACACGTGTTATTGCTGTTAACTCTGCCTGCACTGGAAGACAGAGGGAGGACTCCAAGGGAACTGCTGCTTCTAACCATGAAGAGAAAGAATAACAAGCTACTAATGAGAGCTTATTAAAGGACAGGATGCTCAGCAACAGAATCTGTTCTTCAAAGAGGGAAGTTTGACACTGTGAGCTCAAGGCAAGAATGGACCTTTTTTTTTCCCTAGAATTTCTATAGTTAAAGAAAATAAGCAAAGTTAGTTTTCTAATTTTATTTTTGCAAAACATCCTCCTTTGGCAACACTAAGAAGCAGAGGCATTGAATTAGCAGCATCACTGAGAGGCTGTGGGGTTTGTGGAAAGAAGCTGGTGCTCAGTTGTTCCTTTCTCGGAACTGGGGGTGATTTGTTGTTCAGGTAAGATAAATTAAATGACATATTCTCATCTGTGATTTCCAAATGAACTTCTGTATTGTATGCAGAAGTTTACATCCCTGCCAAACACTGATTAGCTGGGCAGTGATAGGTCAGCTATTATTCCCTCGTTACAAAGTGTTATGGACTGAAGTGCAAATTATGATTAAGTGGATTTGCAAGAGTTCATACTGGGATAAATGGTTCTGCCAACAGCACAAGGCATAGGCAAAGCCTGAAACACTAAGTGAAGAAATGCAATTTATATTCCATATTTTGGGGGTGGTTTATACCCTTATTTTTCCCCTCTGCTTCTCAAAGTTTCATAAAAGTGGTGTTATGCTGCTTGCTCATGGAAATTATGCAAATTGTTCCCATTTCACATATAGCACATTGCTCCAAAAATTGCCAGTTAGCAAAAATCTGTGTAGGAGGGAAGCTAATCCTTTAGGAGAAAGCTTTTCTTAACTCAACGTGCCTGTATATCACCAGCTTTTTCTGCCTGGGCATCTTATTAGCAGAATTTCATGGTTCTCCCAACATTTGAAGTCACATCTCTTCTGGAATCTGATGGAGGTTGCCTGACGCTGAGGAATCCTTTTTCTCAGTAAGGATTTCAATCTTTATTGTTATTTTTATTAAATATGTATATATATTTTATTATTCTTTGGATTAAATAAGCACTAAAAATGCCATTGTGCTATGTTTCTAACATCCTCATGGTTCTATCTAGTGTTACAGGAAAATTGCAGGGGCTTCCAAAACTGTCTAGTGATTTCTCCCTAGCACTTTGTTTGTTTTTTTTCCCCTTTGTTATGCACTTTTTGATAATTGAAAAGCTAGGAATATTTTAATATCAATACATTGTTTTTTATTCTACCTTTGACGTCAACCCTAATTTTTTTTTGTCCTGTGTAGATCCACTTATACTATAAATTATTTTCATTGCTCTTTTCTGTCTATATATATATTAATTATTCTTTGTCTATATATGGATCTTATTGTGTAAATAGGACCAAGCACTCCAGAGAGGTGACTCTTTGCATTAAGTAACAGTATATTATTTAGACCTGAATGAAGCCTAGAGGTGTCTGCATGCCAACTGAAATAAGAACCTGAAGAATGGCTCAAAGAACTTGGCAACAAACCAAAGAGCCTGTGACTCCTGGGTCTTTTTCTTCAGCATTTGCTTACTCAGATAATATTAGAGGATTCTAACAGTGCTCCCAGACTATTTCTGTGACCTACTCTGCATCATCTCTTCAGCATGTGGTGTGACACAAAAGGTACTGCACATCCCACTGCCTGCCCCTTTTTTTCTCCATGTAAAAAAGGCCCTTGTTGGGTTTTTTTTTGGTTTTGAACAGCAATTTCCTGTTAATTATAAATGTAAGGAAATTAATCACTGCTTCCCGAGTTTGTTGTCTTGTATTTTTTTGTGTGTAGTGTTA
>NW_008597160.1:2291-5629 GCF_000691845.1 Merops nubicus | reverse complement strand
GGAAGGGTTGGACTCAATGAGCTTAAATGTCACTTCCAGCCAGAACAATTCTGTGGCACAACAGTTGTGACATATCAGCACAAACTACTGGTCTTGCCCAGCCAAAACCACTGAGGAATGATGACTTAGAGAGGGCCCTGCTGTCAGTGTTGGAAGAGCTGTCACCTCAAATCCTGCACTCCACAGAGGAGGTCAAGGCTACTGCTGCTGCCTCTTTTCCTTTGTTCTATACTAGTGCCTAGTGGAAAGAGCAGAAATTGGAACTAGGATGCATGTCAAGGAAGGATTTTATGGGTAAACAGTTGAGAAATTCACAGGCCCATGGAAAAGAAACTTCCTAAGTTCAGCTCTTTAATGTGCTGCAATTTACTGTCCCATTTCCTTCCCTTCCTAAGACCAGGGAGGTGAAATAATGAAGCATTTTGCTTCCTCCTCCCAGGGAAGCAAGACAAAGAGGGCAGGGAAAAGAGCATAAGAATCCCAGGAGAGGAAGAAATTTCCCAGTATGGGTAATAGGCAGTATGCTGGGAAGGGTTTTTATTTAATCCTAGTGAAGTTTGTGCTGAGGGGTCACCATCTGCAGCCAGGAACCTGACAACATGGCACTATCTTGATCTAAGTAACTCCCCTTCCACGCTGGCACTTGTGCCTCCAGATGAAGCAATCACAGAAAGTGGTGGCCAATTACATCTGGACTTGTGTTTACAATTGACCTAAAATAGGATCCCCTACTCTCTACACCTCACCAAGGTCCCTGTTCCACACAATTTCACACAGCACCTTCCTAACTGGAGCAGCTTAAACCAGCACACTCCAAAGCTAAGTTGCTGCTCTCTTTATAACACTCTGCAGCCTCCAAAATCTTGGACCTGGTGGGGTGATGAGGCAGATGTGGAGCCAGATGGGGTGATGAGGCAGATGTGGAGCCAGATGCACAAGGTCTAGAGGAGGAGGAGGAGGAGCAGTGAGCACCAGCAAGCTCCATTTACAGACTGCTAAATCTCAGGCATGTGCTTCTCCCACTTGTCCCAGCACTTGTAGCTGGGAGGATTACAGAGCAGATGAGAGGTCAGGGGTAGCTCTCCTCAAACATTCTGTTCTCCAGGCTGGTGCAATCTCATTTCACAATGGAAAAAAAATCAAGGTTCCTCTTACTTACAAGCTACCCACCCAGAGCAGTGGGAGCTGCTGGCACCTTTCAGATGACTCACCACGAGCTCCCCTGTGAGGGACAGGGGCAGATAACAGCAGAGGTGGCTCAGCTGAGAAAACCCTCCTCTGGATGTGGAGCAGCTCAGCTCCAGAAGACCCTTGCACCAGTCTCCTCTGCTGTGTGGAGCAGAGATTATCATCTTTACACATCACCCAGAAAGGATTACACCACTTTTTGAGCACTATGTGTGGAAGGGAGGGTAAGTCACAGCCTCACAGTTCTCCCATGTGCCAACAAGCAGAATCAAACCCAGGATTCCCTGCTCCAAAGGAGCCCACACTCAACCCCCAGACACCCTGTGAACGTCCAGGAAGTTAAATAAGGTGTCTGGCTTTTCCTCTTTACTGCAATACTTTGGGAAAGCACCCTCTGCCTGCAAACCCCCCCTGCAGTTCTGGTAACACTTTGGGCAGGATTTGGAATAAGGGAGCAGCTGGCAGAGCCAGAGAGCTGGCCAGACAAAGTACAAGTAGGGGGGAGTCAATCATTAGCTAGATAGACAGGCCTTGAACCAGATCACTGCAGCAGCTGCTAACGAAGTCATTCCCTCTTGCTCCCAAACGAACTTTGCTCCTGTAATGACTGACAGCTGATGCAGCAATAAGCCAATGAAGTCTATAAAAATCTCCCTGAAGCCTGGGAAGTTCTGTTTGGGGCTCTTCCTCCCTCCCTCCGCCCACGGCTGCTCCCGCTGGCAGCTCCTGCTGTGAAGATGCACTGCTGGAAGGTCACGGCAGTCCTGCTGCTCTGCTCGCTGCTGCTCAGCCAGGTAAAGGGAGAACCAGCTGGAGTGCTCGCTCCAACAGAGCCTGGCAGGGGTTGTGTGAGGATAACGGGCAGGAGGTGGAGGTGGCAGCAGAGCCTCTTCGGGAGGATTCAGTGTAAGCAGAGCCTAGAGAACGCTGGGTTACTCTGAGACCTAACTGAGCAAGTAATTCTGCCCTCCCTCCCCAGCAGGCTAAAGACTATAGTTAATTGTTATACTTCTTTGGGGTTAGGACACAAGCAATTAGACATTAATGCTGTGATCTGAAAACGAGAAAGATTTCGAGTTCCTCGCTTAAAATCGAGACTCTTGGTCTGGGATGGGAGGGGCCGAGCGCTCCCGGCCGCCGCACGCTGACACTCCCGGCTCTGTTCCAGGCACCCGGCGCTTCCCTGCAGCACCAGCAGCACCAGGAGCAGCAGCAGCAGCGGGAGCAGCCCTGGCCCGCCCGCCGCAGGCGCATGACGCCGTTCTGGAGGGGAGTCTCGCTGCGGCCCGTGGGAGCCTCCTGCAGGGACAGCAGCGAGTGCGTGACCATGCTCTGCAGGTAACTGCTCCCGAGCTGGCCTCAGGCAGGGGCCATTCCCACCTCTTCTCACCCAGCCGAGACCTGGAGTTAATTCTGTACACGGAAGATACCAGGAATAGGGATGGGGCAATAGGTTGGGACTTCTTTTGTAAGCAGTGCAAACAGAGCAGAGTCCGTGTGCCCTTGATTAGCAGCCCCAGTCCTCTCCTTGCAGCCCCAAATAACCTGTGCTTTACAAAAGGAACATCGAATTCCAGACAGCTTTTAGGTAATCACTTGGGAGACCTTAAAATTAAGCCCTCTTAAAGCCAAGCTACTCTTCACTTTAAAGCATACATTAATCAAAACAATATCTTACCCTAGATTAATCACTTTAAGGTGATCATTTACATAGTTTAAACGACAGTTAAGCCATCAAAAGCCATTTAAATCTCATGCACACCAGGCATGAACAAAGTGTCCAACCCCATGTAGCTACATTGCTTGGTTAAACTCACTCCTTAGTGACTGAAGGGCAGTTGTGTGGCACCCACAGCAGAAAGCAAACAGAGCCAGGCAGAACACATCCATTGTCTACACAGGTTTTACAGGCATTACCCAGAGTGGAGCAGCTCTCCTACGAGGACAGACTGAGGGAGTTGGGGCTGTTCAGTCTGGAGAAGAGAAGGCTCCGAGGGGACCTTATTGTGGCCTCCCAGTATCTTAGGGGGGCTACAAGAAAGCTGGGGAGGGACTTTTTAGGATCTCAAGTAACAACAGGACTAGGGGGAATGTGGCAGAGCTGGCAGTGGGCAGATTCAGGCTGGATGTGAGGAAGAAGTTCTTCCCCA
>NW_008597160.1:0-2208 GCF_000691845.1 Merops nubicus | reverse complement strand
CAGCCTGATCTAGTGGGAGGTGTCCCTGCTCATGGCAGAGGGGTTGGAACTGGGGGATCCTTGTGGTCCCTTCCAACCCTGACAGATTCTGATCTGTTTTAGCAGAGGACTTTAGAGCCCTAATGGCTCAAGGGTTGGACTTGATGATCTTGGAGGTCCCTTCCAACCTAAAGGATTCTACGAAGAGGAACGGAGTCCAGGCGAGCTGCAGGCAGAGGAGCACCCAACGCCCGGGGGGTGCCCCTGCCCCAGCGCCGTGGGCAGAGCTGGCACTGCCCCAGCACGTTTTGCTTTCCAGGAAGAACCGCTGTTTCCTCCGAACCGCCTCGGAGTGAGCTGTCCCCGTGGGCAGCTCCCAGCACTGCCAGCACTGCCCCCTCAGCCTGGGAGGTGTTCAGGGACCGCTCAGCAGCCGGGACAGCACATCGAGCACCAGCCCTGCTGAGACTCTGTCACAGGCACTGAGGAAAGGACTTAGAGCTTGAGAGTGTCCTCACCCGGGCTGCAGCACACGCCTCAGGACGACCCTCTGGCCAAGCTCAATAAAAGGACTCTCCAGCCCCTCCTCCCTTAGTTTTTTTTTTTGTAATGGGTCGTTTTATTTTTTTAAGGCACGAATTAAAAGTTTCTGCTCAGCAAAGCACCTGGGTTCTCCTGGCATCCTGTGGGCAAAGCGCGTGGCGGGCACGGTGGGAGCTCTTCCTTCACTCTGGCCTTTGGACACTTCTCCTTCCACCTGCCAAGCGCATGGAGCAGCTCAAGCTTCATCTGTCAGTCCCAAGGGCTGAACTCTTATCAGTGCTCCAGATAAAGGCCTGTTAGAAAGAGGGAGCAAACAAGCTGATAATACTGATAGCATGCTCCAGAGCCCAAACACAGCCCCAGATAACGGGGAGGAGAAGTATTTACTTTTAATTACCTCTAATCAAATTTACTTAAATAAATGTCCCAGACTGACTTTTGCCACCGAGGCGTCTCCGCTCTTAAAACAAATCGATGAAAAGCCCATTTTGAGCTGGTGCCTGTTACCTGGGAGGGCTGGCTGAAACAAAGCCCCTTTTGCTTAGGCAGGTGTCACTGAGGCTGGGACACGAGCTGGTCTCCTTTGGTTCCACACAGAGCACTAGGATCAAAACAGAAAACTGCTTAAAAACCACAACCCCCGGGAGGAGAGCGGCCGCGCGACAGGGACGAGCACAGTGGGTTGGAAGTTTAATACAGAAAATCTATTTGATATTTATTAAACTTAGTTTCTCCAGTTACAGTTTTGCATTGTACAAAGCATTTTAATGACACAGTAGTTAAAAAGATCTTTACAAATTGAAATGTGATACCCTTTTCTCCAAATATTTTAATTGCCATAAATTTGTTTAAAAATACACATTAAACGCATGTTTCAGACACTAAACTTTCTATAATCTCAATACCACAAAATACATAGAATATACTATACAGATGTGGAAAAAATCTAGTTAGTATATAATACTTTGCTCACCATTAACAGCTTTATTACGTGAAATGCACATACTGACTTAGAAATCCTAATTTTGAGCCCCAAAGTACCCTTTGAAATTTCAAATGTATTGCAACAAATAAAATCACAGTTGGTTTTTTGTTTTCTTTTCTTTTTTTTCTCCAAACGTTTTGGTTGAAGACAGGTGCCTAAATATTTTGATAGAAACAAAACGTAACACATGGACTTGTCGTGTACAAAGCATGGAACAGAGACATCCCATTAGTTACTAACAGTACCTCTTCTGTAGCATCAACAAGGGCTTCAGTTATAAGTGACAGGTTAAAAGTTATCGTCCCCCACCCACGTGCCCTCCCCCAAAAGAAAAAAAAAACCCCTTCTTCACCAAATAATAATTTCAAATAAGATAAAGGATTTTTAATAAATATATAAGCACTTTATCCTCCATATACAAAATTTTTTTTTTTTTAAAACAATTTCAAAGGGGGGGGACCAGATACAAATGTCAGGAACTGTGCTTGCAAAAGTCACGCCTGGTCCTTAAGAGTTGAGTTTTGGGGTGTGAAAAGGCCAGTGCAGCCCAAAGCGATTTTTTTTTGGCCCCCCTCTCTGGCAGGGGCAGGGGCAGGGGCAGGCAGAAAAACCAAGAGGGGGAAGGCCACGTCCTGGTCTGCCCGTGGCAGCTCCCCCAGCACGCGTGGGGCGGCACCGGGAGCGGGCACCGGGGTGGGCAC
>NW_008597159.1:464-2441 GCF_000691845.1 Merops nubicus | reverse complement strand
TAAACTTGCTTTTCAGTATCAGCTCTGGGTTTGTTGAAAATAGCATTAGACTGGTCCTGCACATCATTCACTACTTCTCCTTTGGTGATCCTCTTGTTCTGCACCTCTTCCAGCTGCTGACGGAGTAGAAGCTGTTCGCTCTGGAGCTGTGCCAGTTGCTCCTCCATGGATTCCTGCTTCATTATCAATTTGCTTGCTTCATCTTTCTCAAGGTGTCGAGCATGTTCACGTTCCTTTGCCTGACGCTGGGCTTGACTTAATTCTTCCTGTGCCCTTTCTAAAAGCAATACTTTTTCTCCCAGTGTTTGCCTCAGCTGGTAAAGCTCATTTTCTAGACTGCTGGCTCTGCTTTCAGCTTTTCTCAGCTGCTCAGACCAGTTTTCTCGCTCACCAGAGAGCTCCTGGTGGAGCTTCTCTTGCAAGTGGAGCCATTCATCACGTTCTCTCTGACGTGTTTGTTCAGCCTCATTCTTGGATGCCTGAAGACGTTCCAGTTCTCGAAGAGCAGTGTTCAGGGAACGCATCGACTCCATTTCTGTCTCCAGCCTGTCCCTTGCTCTTGTCTGCTCCAGTCTGGCTGTGAGCACTGCAGAGTCTGTCTTTAATAAGCTCAGCTGTCTGTCGTGCTGTAAAACTGCCTGCGCTAAGGCTTCCTCCTTCAGTTTAAGCTCCTTCCTGAGATCTTCAATTTTTGCTTTCAAGGTCTCGTTTTTCTCTAAATAATTTCCTTCTTCTTCCTGGTGCCTTCGCCTTACTTGAGCAAGTTCTATCTTTAGCATGGCAATCTCATCTTGTAGGTACTGATTTTTGTACAACAGATGCTTTTCTCTCTCAGTGTTGGATTCCTGAATGACAGGGAACATGAATAAATAGCCAGCTGGGAAATGAATCTGCAAATCCACCTCAGCATCAAACTGTGTTTTAACATTTCTAATACTGAAGCACGACTTCAAGATGGGGGTGAAATTTCAGGTAATAAATCAGCTACTCTATGAACCCATGGATGTGTACAATGTGTTCACACACTGGAAGTAACATTAAATGAACATCCCAAATATAAAATACCTTGTTTTTTTCTTGAACCAGCAAACAAATAATAAAATCACTTAAAATATCTCAAGTATAAAGGTTTTAAAATGACAGTGCTTTATTATAAGTGCATGCCTTTAAAATATTCCTCTTAGAGGTCACCTCAGCCATGTTACAAATCTGGTAAAATCCAAAGCTAAAAAGGGTATTTTTCTCCTTGTACTGCCTTTCATCTTGTATCAGCTGTCAAGTGTCTTCTTCATGCCAATCTTGTTGTGTTCCTGGAGTCAGCTGCACAACTTCATCCTCCCTGGAACGCAACAGTCTCGTACGTTTCCTCTTTATTCTACATCCATAAAAAACTTTTTTCCACACAAACATATTTACTCTACATTAACTAGGCAGCACAGCCAAGACCAAAAAATTCTTCAAAGCACTGGATGTTCTTGGTAAATTCAGTAAATTCTTAAGATTTAATTTTTGAACAGTCTCGTACGTTTCCTCTTTATTCTACATCCATAAAAAACTTTTTTCCACACAAACATATTTACTCTACATTAACTAGGCAGCACAGCCAAGACCAAAAAATTCTTCAAAGCACTGGATGTTCTTGGTAAATTCAGTAAATTCTTAAGATTTAATTTTTGTCTTCCACACAGTGTTTATGATTGTTTTATCTTCTCCAGTTATTCTAACAGAGTTTTATTAATTGCTGATATTCCTTCATAAAATTTTAGTATGTGGAGGTGGAAAACAAAGGCATTCTTCAAGTAAGTTAGTTTGATAAGGGAACAAATAAATGGCGGGGGGGAAAGTAGCACTTTTTTCCTAAAAAGTTAAAGTTAAAATAACACTTTTGCTAGCACAAAGAATGAGTGTCAACTTCCTTCCTGGTCAACCCTGGCATAGGTATCTAGGCCTTTCACTGCTAGAAACCTGACAGAGTGA
>NW_008597159.1:0-258 GCF_000691845.1 Merops nubicus | reverse complement strand
TAAATTGAATTAGAAAAAATGCTGCTTACCTCTGAATTTTTTTCTATAGTTCTTCTTCTCTCTTCTTCTAGTTTTATCTGTCTCCGAAGGAGGCTGTTCACAACCTCTTCTTGCAGGGCTCTGGCACTCTTTTCCTGAGCTAGCTGTCTCTGTGCTTCATCACGCACTTCTTCAAACTACAGGAAAACAATAGAACTCCTGGCATCTTGGAAAACAATCAAAGCTAGCAAGATTTTTGCCTTCTCTCAAATATTTTTG
>NW_008597158.1:3336-3572 GCF_000691845.1 Merops nubicus | reverse complement strand
TCCCACACAGAGGGGGCCAGTGAGTACCTCGCGCCTGCAAGGAGAAGCGGACAGAATAACAGACCCCAGGATTCACCAGTGGGGTATTCCATCCCATAGCCATCATATCCAGTGGAAGCTGAAGGATCAGGAGGGGCAAGCACTTCCGTCACCCCTTCCAGTCTTCTTCTCTTTGTTCTTCTGCTGCTGGGCTGCTTCTGCTGCAGTGGACGGCATCCAGGGAGGACTTCCTCCAT
>NW_008597158.1:1363-3221 GCF_000691845.1 Merops nubicus | reverse complement strand
GCCCCAGCTGGGGGTGATGGTGACGTATTGCCATCAGGGGGGAGTTGGGTTTGGTACTAACTTTGTGTATATTTGTACATAGTCTATTTTATTGTCATTGTTACTACTGCTATTAGTATCCCTTTCCCTTTCCCTTTCCCTTTCCCTTTCCCTTTTCCTTTCCTTTCCTTTCATCCTTCCCTTATTCCCTTTCACTCTCTCTTTTGGGAGTGGGGGTTAACAGAGAGCATCTGTTACAGTTCTTAGGGCTGCACTCACCCCAAACCGTGGCAGCAGGAAATAGACACCCCTACCCAAGGGGGTGTAATACGAGACCTGATGGTCACTAACGCTGGTGAACTCCTCAGGGACATCAAGCTAGGAGACAGCCTGGGCTGCAGTGATCACACATTGGTGCGGTTCAATCTCCTAAGGGGTATGAATTCAGGTATTTATAACTTACATATTAAATGCTTTTATCTGATTATTTTATTTTATTTTATTTTATGCAAATAGCTCAACTTTTGTGTGAACCTCGACTGGTACGAGGGATCAGAATGCAAGCAGATAACCGTGTATCCCTGAAGAGGCTGGGAACTCCTGAGAACAATGGAGTAAATAAGATAAGGAACTGTCAGAAGAAACTGCTAGACCACCAGAAGGAACATAAAGGAAGTTTCTTGAAGTTACAGAAGAGAGAAAAGTTGTCCAATCATGACCTGTTGATCCTTAACTAAACCAATCATATATAGACACATATGTTTAAGAAAAGGTAAAAAAGGGCTTGTGTAGAACAATAAAAGTGTCTTTTGCTCACAAGCTTCTGTGTCGTGTCTGCCTCAACAACAACAGAGACAAGGGAGCAGAGCAGAGCTGGCAGATCTTGAAAGATGCTTTTCATAGAGCGCAAGAACTCTCGATTTCCAGATGTAGGAAATCATGTAGGGAAGGAAAGAGACAAGCAGGGCTGAGTCCAGACCTCCTGGTCAAACTAAAGGACAAGATGAGACTGCACAAGCAGTGGAAGCAGGGACAGGTATCCTGGGGAGAATACAGGGACATTGCCTGGTCATGTAGGGACGAGGTGAGGAAGGCCAAGGTGCAGCTGGAGCTGAACCTGGTAGAGAGATGCAAAGGGAAACAAGAAGGGCTTCTAGAGGTCCATAAATGAGAAGAGGAAGGTCAAGGAAGGAAGACCCTCCCTGAGGAACAACAATGGGCAGTTAGTAACAGATGAGGAAAAGGACAAAGTCTTGAACAACTTTTTTCTCTCAGTCTTCAATAGCAACTTCTCTCCCCACAGCTCTCAGGTGGATGGCCTGCAAGACAGGGACCAGCGAGACAAAGTCCTTCCCACAATCAAGGAGGACAAGGTTCATGAATATCTGAAGAACTTTAACATACACAAGTCCATGGGACCCGATGAAATACAAGCCACAATACTGAAAAAATAGGCTGATGCAGTTGCCAAGCCACTGTCCAGAATATCTGAAAAGTCCTGGCAGTCAGGTGAGGTCCCTGGTCACTGGAAGAAAGGAAGCATCAACCCTATTTTTCAAAAGGGTACAAAGGAAGACCCTGGGTACTCCAGACCTGTCAGCCACACCTCTTTGCCTGGGAAGATCATGGAACAAATCCTCCCAGAAGAAATGCCTGGGCAGATGGAGGACAAGGTGATTCAAGAGCCAGCACCAAGGGTCAAGTCCATGGCTTGATGTCTAGCTGGGAAAACGTGACATGTGGTGTCCCTCAAGCGTCCATACCAGGACCAGTGTTGTTGAACATCATCAGTGACACAGACAGTGGCATCAAGTGCACCCTCAGCAAGTTTGCTGATGATACTAAGCTGGGTGGTGCAGTTGACATGCCAGAGGGACGA
>NW_008597158.1:0-931 GCF_000691845.1 Merops nubicus | reverse complement strand
TGAGGACAGGCTGAGGGAGTTGGGGTTGTTCAGCCTGGAGAAGAGGAGGCTCCGGAGACACCTTACTGTGACTATCCAGTACCTGAAAGGGTCCTAAAAGAAAGCAGGGGAGGGTCTACTCAGAAGGGTTTGTAGTGATAGGATGAGGGGTAAGGGCTTTAAGCTAGAAAAGGGCAGATTTAGGTTAGATGTTAGGAAAAAGTTCTTCAGTATGAGGGTGATAGACCACTGGAATAGTTTGCCCAGTCAGGTGGTGTGGTGGAGACCCCATCCCTGGAGACATTCAAGGTCAGGCTGGATGAGGCTCTGAGGAGCTTGACCTACTTAGAGGTGTCCCTGCTTATTGCAGCAGGGTTGGACTAGATGACCTTTGGAGGTCCCTTCCAAAGCAAACATTCTATGATTCTATGATTAGGAGAAGATGATCCCCTGTGAGACCAGCTAAACAGGAACAGCGCATGTCACGAGGTCCCCTGTGGTCCCTCCTGTGTAGGTTTGGAGAGCAAATGAGCAAAATGATGCAAAACCTTCCTATGCCCTACAGCCATGGGTGCTCTACTTACAAGGTAAACCAGGAAAAAGGGAGACGGCTCCAGTCCACTGTGAGCAGGAGATGAGGAAGGATCAGGGACCTGGCTTGTACAGGGCTTTGTGATGTCAGGGGTAGGTGAGCAGGAGATGGGGCAGGAGCAGAGTCCTGGTTTGTGCAGAGGTTTGTGGTGTCACAGGAAGAGGAAAAGCAGATGGGGGAGTAGCAGGCCCCTGAGTGGTGTAAGTTTTTTGACAACACAGGTGGATGAGCAAGAGATGGGAGAGCAGCAGTGACATGTGTGTTTCAGGTCTTTGTGAAGTAAACATGTTCATGAGCAGCAGATGGGGCAGGAGCAGGAACCTGGCTTGTGAATGTCTTTGTGATGTCACAGGAGGATGA
>NW_008597157.1:825-1160 GCF_000691845.1 Merops nubicus | reverse complement strand
GTCCTGGTTCAGCTAGGATAGGGTTGGGTTTTCATCTGCAGCTGGGCAGGAGCTGTAGCCGGGCAGACAGACAGCCCAGCCAGGGAGTTATTCGTTACCATGCTGACATTATGCCTGTAGCAGCAGGGCTGGGGTGGGCACAGGGCCAGGTGGTCCGGGGGCAGGGGCAGTTTCCGAGGCCAGGGGTTTCTAGGTCTGGGGGGCATGCAAGCCGTGTTTTTTGCTGTCTGGAGCCCATGCGGTGTTTTGTTTCCTTTGTACAATTTGTTATATGTTGTTATACCTATTGTTACTGCTGTTGTTTGCTGTTCCTTCTGCATTCCTGTAATAAGTTC
>NW_008597157.1:0-445 GCF_000691845.1 Merops nubicus | reverse complement strand
TGGGAGAGTATGGACAAGTGCTTAGGCCAATGGTCATCCCCAATGTTCTGGAATTTCACCCCTGAACAAGTGCAGAGTCCCAACAAATTGTTAAACAAAAAGTGTGTTGTCAACCTGGCAATCCCCGAGAAATGCAAATGACAGCAATGTGCTGTGGCCTTGCCCACGCCTACAGAGTGCTTTTCCACACTATTCAATGCCCTCGGAGGGAAGAGGAGTTCTCTGAACCTGAAAACAGTCCAGCAGGTGGTGCAGCTGACCTGCAGAACCAACCTGTGCCTGTATCAGTTGCCCCAATCCAGAAAAAGAAATGCACAAAGAAATCAGTCCACATAGTGAGGGATGACGATGAACCAGGGCCATCACAAAAACAGGATGAAGAGCCAGAGGTGGTCACCTGATCCCTGTCCCTGAGTAAGCTGCGAGACATACAAGCTGGGAAAGA
>NW_008597156.1:0-13003 GCF_000691845.1 Merops nubicus | reverse complement strand
GAGGTGAGCGGGGCCTGGCGGGGCGGGGGAGCGCTCGAGGCCTCCGCCTCCTGGGAGCTCTAACGGCGTGTCCCTGGCGTGCTGGAGGAGGCTGATGGTCAGGCCCAGAGTGGGGATGGCTGAGGGCGTCTAGTTCTATTGCCTGTTCCTGATGACCTTCTTTGAGGACAGGCAGCTTATCTTAAATGAAGCCAGCAGTGGGATAGGGATTGCTTCTGCATAGTTCTTAACTGGGGTCAGACTAGCAAATATTTTTAAAGTGGAGATAAACAGTTGTGTTTTTCAGCTTCCACCTCTCCTACAGCATACAGACTGAAGGTTTGAGGGTTTGAAGGCTCCAGATTAGTTTCAACTGCTTGACCAGATGGTTTCAGGGAACTATTTGCAGACACAGATTTTACCTTAATGAGGAAAGACTTTCTTTATCTGCCTAAGGTGGTCCCCTGACAGAATCTGCTGTTTAATACTTTAGAATATTTCCTATAATAAATACTTTTTGAGGATTTGTCAGTGTTCCTTATTTTAAATGTGTTTTGTTGTCCCTGCTGCTGAGCAGAGGAGGGGTCTGGGGGTCAGCCTTCGCCTGTAACAAAGGTTTGTTGTGTTTCAGACAAAGGTGACTGAAACACCTGCTGAAAATCCTGCTCCAGCCACTGAGCAGAGTAGTGCTGAGTAATGTCCAGCTTCCCAGGCACCACTACCATCCCTCAGGTAAGGAATGTAGATGGTTCCTGTTCTCCAGCTGACGTGGCATTGTGTATACTTCTGCTTCTAGGACTCAGGTTCTGCCCACATTCCCTTATGTGTGTTGGGGTGTTTGGGATAACTTGTTTCACCTATACAGCACTATCAGAAGAGCAGTCTGCTGCATTTCTTCTTTCTCCTCTGCCTTTGTGTCTGTACTTGTTGCAAAGGAAACTTTGCTTTATTCTGATTTTTCAGAATCGGGTCTATATGTGGTCTATATAGCAATAGCATCTACTGATGAGTTAGTAATGTTTTGTTTTAGGAAGATACTGTGTTCTCAGCATACAGACAGGATAAGCCAGTCATGCTCGTGCTGTCTGTTACCGTAACTGTCTCTGCCTGACATCTCACCCCTTCAACAGAAAATGGAACTTAAGACTGCATTTTTCAAAATTTGGGTCTTCAACAGGTGTCCTAAAGTACAACTCAAAAGTAACACCAAAGAAACAAAAAGCAATAAATGGTCAACAGTGATGACGAAAGGAAATATTTGAAACATTGGAACTTAAAAGAAAACAAATAATTTACCAGCAGCTGAGATACAGGGAAGGCCTGCAAGATAGATGCACGAAGAGAGAGCAAGATTCAAAAAGAGCAACCTCCCCAGCTTCAACAGCAACTGTGTTTTTTTTGGGTTTTGGTTTCTTTTAGAATTTCACTGTTTCCCTAGTATTCAATTTTTCAATTTTTTTGGTATCAAACTGAAAAGGGAAAAAACCCAACTGAAGAACTAAAATGGAAATCAAATGCTTTTTTTATTGGATGCTGGTGCTAAACCTCCCAAGTGTGATGAGGTTTTTTTTTCTGTGCCAGTCCTGTCCACTGCAGGACACGGGGAGGAGAGATTTCTGCTTTCCTTGGTAAGATCTCTTTGAAACTGTGCAGCATGGGTGATGTTCCTCACAATAAAAGTGATTTTTCAACTACCCCAAAAAAAAAAAATCTGTTTTGGTATGTTTGTTCATGTCTCATTTTAAAATAACTCATGGTTTTCATCTTGCTGCTTCAGCACTTATATGGGAAAATGAGAGCTGCCTCCTTGGTGTGTATTGATGTAGCTTGTCTAAAACTGTGCTGGATGATACATGTGCAAGGACAGGGCTGGGTTAGCTGGGTCCACTTCATTCTGGAACTCTTTCTGGAAAGAAATTACACAGCAGTTATGACCTACACTGCCCTCTTTGCTCTTCTGGCTCAAATGGTGTTAATGGCTGGGGCTTTCTGTTACCATCCTGTAGCAGGAGTTTGAGGGATTTGGATTGGGTTACTGGGATATTTTCTCATCGGTGTTGCTTGGGTTTTGTGTTTATGTAAACCGTAGAATCCAAGCTTTGAGAATCCTGCTCAGAAAGACAAAGTGGGATTAGTGACTGCAACTTTATTGAAGTTTCTGTTCCAAATAATGGCAGTAGGTTTTATCAGCTTCACCCACTTTTTCTTATTTTAAACAGGTAAAATATCTACCTGTGCCATCTTGTGCTAATGAGCAAAGAACTTACCTGCCTTTTGTGTTTTTGTAATGTTCTGCCCTACTTGTCTTCAAGTGTTATCAGTCTGCTTTCAGCTGTTCAGTGAGTTTCTTCAGATATCATGTCCTGTGTTCTCTAGTCTAATGTTTCTCATGTTCCTGTCTTGCAGTTGCAGTTATCCAAACATTAAGTAGTATATTTGTTTCCTTAAAACACTTTTCTGTTCTTAGCTGTGCAATCTTTACTGAGTAACACTTCATGTAAAACCACTGGGGTGGGAGCTGTTCACATGCAGGACTAAAGGAGAGCAGAGATTCTTGGCAGGTACTTTTTGCCCTTGTCTCCTCCAGTTTCCCCTGTTCTTGCACTCAATTTAGAAGTGATATGAGGTTTTCTGGAGATACTCTTCTGTTACGCCTCAGGAAATGGTGAGATGGGGTGGTAGGGGGACAGCTGCTCCAAAGCACTTTGCTTCCAGCTTCTGGGAGGGTGATGAGTGGCCCTTGCACCCTATTGCCTTGCTCTTGGGGCAGTTAGAGGAAGGTTCAGTGATGCACGAGTTGTGCTGCCCACAGCTGACTGTATTGGGGATTTCCTGCTTGCTTTTGCAATTAATTTTGCCAATGAGGTGTGGAGTGAAAGCTACAGGCTTGGTTGAGGAAGGAGGATGCTTCTGAGTCCTGTGAGCACGTACATACTCTGCTGCATTTGCTGCAAGCTCATGTAGCATAACCTGCCAGTGGAGCCCTGGGTCTGAACCATCCGTTCTGGAAGGACATAGATCCAGGGACTGGAGGGAGAGGGAGTTCCTGCACCCAGGCTGCAGGCTGGGAAAGGTCAAGATGGGCACAGTGATATTCCAATGTCTTTCATTTAGGAGATGAATATGGCTGGTTTGACATGTAATAAAACTTATTAAGGTGATGAAAACACGAGAAATGTTCCTTTTAAAAATTCTTAAGCAGGATAATCCTTAGGCTTCAGTTTTGTTCAGAACTAAAGCTATTTCAGGCAGATTGGGTAAACTTGTCGGCAGTTTCATTGTAATATAAACAGATGTAAGATATTAATAACAAGTTCTACAATATTGTTTCTATTTATAAAAACTACTTGAGGTGCCTTCAGTTGATCAACAGCTTTTTTTCTTAGTGAGATTTGACAGGCAAAATAAATTTTCCTTAATCTCTGCAAAAATGTAAGTCAGATTTAGTCAGTTCAACAAAAGTACCTAACTGGCCATCTTTGTGTTACGCAAGGAGAAATTGAGGGAGAGATAAGTCATGTCTTACCATCTAGTTCTATTTCTGCTAATTCAGTCCTACCGTTGATAAGAATCACTGCATAACACAGGAGCTTGTGACTGACATAACCCCCTTCATCCCTGAATTCCTAGTCATGAAAACACACACACAGGTCTGAAATTACACTTCCTGAAATGACATTTTTCATTGTCTTGGGCTGGGCAAAAATTGTTCCCTTACTAGTCCACTTGTTCTCTTTAGCTCAACTTTGACTGAGGGAGTATAAAACTGATGCTTAGTATTGAGGGTCAGTTCTATTGGTAACTGGTGCTTGTGTACCCACTAGGAAGATAAGTGCTTAGGTTTTGTTGTGGGTTTTCTTTAAGGTTTAGTTACGAGGATCTTGAATTTGCACAGGAGTTGACATGCTTTTATGATCTACTTGCAGCCATTGTTTTTGTGCTACAGTCATTCTCTCATTCCAGCATTCTTCCATTTTATGGGGACTTACAGCAGTTTATACTTGGAGTGGTTAACACTTTCATAGATGTCCTGGTTTGGGGTAGAATAGAACTAATTCTGCTCAGTGACTCTACTTTTCAGCTAAAGCTCTTCTAATTAACTGCCCTGTCTGAAGTTAGCAGCATAATTTTACAGACAAGGTCTGCTTCTGGCTGTGATAATGCTCCATGTGTAGAGTTATTACCAATGACTAGTATACAAAGCAAGGCCATTGCTAAAGCTTGTGGGGCAGAAGGTACAAGCCCCACCTGCAGGGAGTGAACAAGACAAGTGACCTGAAGATTCAGCAGTGGGATATTCCATCCCATGTCTGTCACATTCATATAAAAGCTGAAGGGTCAAGCCCTTTTGCTGCCTTCCTCTTTTGCTGCTCCTTGAATGGCCAGTGTCTGAGGAGGACTTCACCCATCCTGCCTTTGATCCCAAGCCGTGTGCTCCTGAACCCAGTTCCAGAATCCAGCTCAGTACCCAGCTGCCATCTGCTGCTGAGCCCAGTCTGGGACTTTTCCCCAGGGCTGCTCCACAGCCTCAGGGGTGACAGTGACATATTGCCATCAGGGGAGAGTTGGGTTCAATACTGGGTTTGTATATACTTGTATATATTCCACTTTATTATTATTACTATTAATAGTAGTATTGTTTTCATTAAAGTGGTTTTACTTTTATAATCAATAAGTCTCTCTCCCTTATTCCCTCTCTTTTTCCCTCTGGGGGTGTGTGGGGGGGTGTGTGTTTTAACAGAGTGTCTGTTACAGGGCTGGGGGTGGCCTTGACCCTGAACTGTGACCATACTGTAATCATTTCACAGTGTTTTCATAATGCTCTGCCTGCCTGTGATCAGGCTTTTTGAAATGGAGGCTGCTGCCTACTGCTGCTTAGCCATGCAAATATTCTCTGTGGCTTGTCATCTTTTGGGGAGGATAAAGGAGGGAAGAAGAAAGTTCTGTGGGCCTTTCTGTGCACTGTTCCATTTGGACCTAATAGTCTTGCAGTGACAAGATATTCATCAGTTCAGAGGGATGTATCCTGTAAACATCTGCATTGAACAATAGTATATCCATGTGCAGCCCTTCCCCCCCACTTCCATGGGAGGACTGTACCCAGGTTCAACAAAAGCCTTGGAAGTGAAACAAGACTTTCCATATAGCACAGACAGCAGCAGAACCTGATCTCACTGTCCTTGTGGGAAGCTCTGTGAGCACTTGTTTTTCATGGCAGAAGCACGTGCTTGAGACTCCCCCACAGAACACTAGAATGAATGTGTATGTAATCTGGTAGGAAGAGTTGTAATCACCCTTGTAATTCTAGAACAGTGGTTTTTTTCCATGGGATTTTCCTATGAAGGTGGAAAACTGTGCAAGTCTGACAGTTACTTGTGGTGTTTTAGAATGTCTGTTTGTAAATCCCACGTTCAAAGTCACAGCCTTAGACAACATTATCTTTTCTGCTGGTTTGGCTTTCTGGAGAAGCAGCTAGCCTTCAGCAGCTCTCTGATTCCATAGAGAATCAGAGAGATCCAGACACACTTGGGGAGAAAAACAGCCACACAAGCCCAGTGGCAGTGGGACCCTTGCTCAAGCATAAAGATGAGAAGGTTTGGGAGGCTGTCAAACAAGTGACAGCTCAAACTCTTCCTTTGGTGCTGTTGACCATAGTGGAGCGATGCAGTTGTGATTCAGTTTTGAGTCTTAGAGCCAGAAAATTAAGGAAGACATCATGGACCTGAGATAGACACTGAGCAGAAAATTGATCCTGATGACTGTACCACTACCTGATGAAAATAATTACTTCTGATATCTTAAGATTTTAAAATGTGATAGGAAAGACCTACAGAAAGTTAGCACAGAGTTCAAAGCTTCATCCTATTTCCTGATTGTTGTCAAAATACATCATTCTTCAATGCTTGGCTTGTCAGTTTTGACTTTTGTAGGACCACAGAGGTCCCTAAAAATTAGTCAGGAATTCTAAGGATGATGGGCTGCAAAGTATGTATCTGTAGTGCAGAAAGACACCTGCTCTCAAAGAGCTGGGAGCGTGGGTTAAATTTGAGAAGGTCCATGCGGTCTTAGCTCAGATAAGCAGCTTGTATTAGTGTCAGCTTAGAACTCAACTTCAGCTGCACCTCAAGTGAAAGGCAAACTGCTGCTGTTTTGATATACTGGTTAACAGCAGTTACGTGGCAAGAGTCAAAACATGCTTTGTACAGAGTACCTGTAATAGTCTTGTTCTGTTTCCAGAGGCTTAGCAGGTCTGTATTTTGTGGTTACTGCTTAGTATGTTGGTCTAGCTAATTATTTTCACTTGTTACACAATAGTCACATTTTTGTCCATAATTTGAGAGTGCTGTTAACAGTTTTTAATGGCCTTTAGGTCTTGCCCTTCTTCCTTTAAAATACTCGGCATGATGTAGTGTTGTATATAAAAGAAGCTGCATGTAAAACCTGAGCAATTTCCCAACCTCGAGTTAGTATCTCAAATGTGGCATGAGAGCTGAAACAGTCACTGAATTAAGTTGCTCCACCTGGTGCTTCCACAGGCCTTTATTTAGTCTGGCTCTTTGTAGAGGGGAAGATACCACATGTCCTCTTTAGTCACTGTATGACTTTCCAGGGAGCCACATAGTTTTCTAGTTACCAGCAGAACTCACTCTGTGTAAAATTGCACGTCATTTCAAAACTTTGTCATCTGTGTATATCCCAATGATACAAACCCAGAGCACCTACAGAAAACTAGGCAAGTCAACAGTAGTTTCAGAAACACAAAAGTGAGGTCATACCATATGTTTTTGTTGAAATAATGTAAATGCATTTTATAGTGGTGCAGAAGTGGGGAGGAGGCAGTGCCATAAAGAAGAGATCAGTATTAGCAGAGTGTACACAGCGAAGGCACTGCTGCTTTCATGCTGGTAGTGCTGAGGCAATATTGTCCTTGCCCTGGAGGAAGTGACTGACTTGGAAGGAATGTTGTTCACCCACTTTGTTCTCAATAAGCTCTTTGCTTCCCTGCTAAGAACGCCACCAGAGAGAACACTATTTTAATGCTAGTATGTGTAAATAGGGCTCTTAGAGATGCAATAATCTCTCCACACACGTTTCGGGAAAAATTGCTGCAAGAGTCTGGACTGAAATTTTGAAACAATTTATGCCAACGAGTAGAATGGCTCTGGATTCTCTTCTTGAGCTTTTCTGAGATAACCTGAATTGGGGCTGTAATAAGAACTGAAAAGCACTGCTACTAAATGTAGTCAATATTCTAAACAGCTCTCGACCACATTCTGGCAAGGATCAAGATGCCTAAGAGGATGGGTAGGATGTCCACAGCCCCTTCTCGGTTGTTTCATGCTGGACAGAAGGGCAGTTTCAACCATCAGACTTTTGCAGGAGGTTGTATGTCGGCCCTAACCTTCATGTGTTTCTTTGTAAGAAACTTAATGGAAGCTCTAAACAGCCTTGAGAACCCAGGCAGCTCTGGTGTGGGCAGTGGCACCTGAGCTGCTGGATGAAATGGGGCTGCAGGACACCTTGCACGCCACTTGTTCTTCAGGAGAGGCAGCTGCTGACATTCAGAAGAGGAATGCAGGCTGTTTGGACTAGACAACATTTGATGGCTCTTGGACAGTTTGCTCTTAGGCATCCAGCCCTCACCTTGCTGATGGGTTAAGGTGCAGTAGATTTGGTTGTGACAAGGACAGTAAAAGTGTTGCAGTGTTAAACACCAGAGCAGCTACTTAATAAGTTTTTAAGGGTTGAGTCCATAACCTCTTTGCTAGGCTTTGCACACTCCTTGTTAAAGCTGATCTCCATCTGTGGATGCAAGACTTGGCCTATCTACTTATGCAAAATGAACCAGGGTGAACACAGATTCCAGTGAGTGTCCAGGTGTCTGCATAATAAGGAAGAAAGGGAAAAAAGATACTGTTTCAACTGATTTGTGATGTGCTTGTTGAGTGTTACTCAACAGAGACTAAGGACATTCCTTACTGGTGTGTTTGGGCACAGAGACGGGCTGCAGCTGATGGCTCTTGGTTCTGTAGCTGTGCTTGCAGGAGCATGCTTGGCCTTCAGGGAAGCACCTGCAAGTACCTGCTGTACAGGCTCAGCTCTCAAAGGTGGAGTTCACCGGGAGGGAACATCGAGCTGAGCTGCTGCTGCTGCTTTTCCTGACAGCAGTCTTCGGTCATGGGGGTTAAGCGATGTCAGCCCAGCAATCCATGCGGATCGCTGTTAACAGTTTTAAGTGATGTGAGCACAAGGTGGGGCTGTTGCTCCACATGCTTTTTACTGAGACGTTCAATGACGCACCCCTGTGACAAAAAATCGAGGTGTTTCAGTGTGGGCTGCCTGGGTTTTGCTGCAAGCCTAAAGCGACTAGCTGGGCTGAAATCCAGGTGGTGGGAGGCATGAAGCAAAACTCTCAATCCCCACGAGCAGATTCACAGCGTAAAAAAAAAGACCACCAACCTGAAATAAACACAAATTAATTGTAAAGTATAATCATCAAGCTGTGTGGTTTATCAAGAAATGCACACTTCTGTGCTGGCATATCCCTAACTCCTCTGGGTAGCATCATGTAGCTGGGAAGAAAATCTTGGGAAGAAAGCAGCAGACCTGGCCTACTCAGCCAGCCACCACCTTCGGTTCTCTCCTCCCAGTGTCCGTCCCTGGTGCTCATCACCACGGGGTGTTCGTGGTCACATCTAGGAGAACTTTCTGGAGCAAGAAGGGTAGCAGAGACAACAAATGTTCTCGGGTATCCCGGACACCCCTCCTGTGAACTCATTCTGTTCCTTCACAGCAGGGTGACCTTGGTGTAAACCCCTGTCCTTGAGGTTAAACTGGTGCCCAATGGTTAAGAGCCCATCGCTTGTCTCCTGTTTGGTGAGGAGAAAATTAAGGAGCTGTTAATGCCATTTGTGAGTGGTGGTGTAATGCCTTCTGACTCAGCAGTTACACAGGAAAAAAAAAACAATAAACCACTTCCAAAAATTTGGAAAGGAAGAATGATAGTGACAAGACTTGAGGACTGAAAAAAGTGTTAGCAGATGCTTCCTCTCCTTACAAGCTACCCCCTCTGATGGTAGCCCTTGGCTCTGGAGAAACAGTGTTCTGACAGACACACTGGTTACAGCCTTCCAGCTGCAGGACAGGGGACTCGACTCTGCATGAAAGATACAGCTTCACTGAGTGTCACAGTTAATTAAAAGACATTTTCAGAAGTGTTGGTTTTGAGCAATATTCTTTATTCTCACTGGGACTTCTGGATTTTATTTTCTTTTTAAACACTGGCCACTTGGTTGAACTGCCTAAATGAAAACTGAGGTTTCTGGAGAGTCTGCAGTCAGCCCTTTAGCACTTAGCACTTTATGGCCAAAAAGTAACGCAGAATCACAAAATTCAGTATATTCCTACACAAGCTGTTAAAAAAAGTGCCTCTTCAAAGAATTTAGTTTTTAATACAGCCTAAAGAACGAAGACAATGTAGTCAAAGGTACCAAAGTGACAACAAGCCATTAAAGATCCTCCAGGGATCAGTCAAAGGGTATGTTTCCTGGTGCTGCTCTGCCGTTTTTACCTGCCTTGGCTGGAGTGAAGTTTTACTGACTGGACAGCCAAAAGTAGAGTTTAAGGTTTATTTCTTTACCATTTGTACCTTCAGAAACATTGGTAGCATTAGAAAAAAAAGACAGACTTACATGGTTTTCACCGCAGTGGGGTAAACATTCTGTCTGTGAATTGTGATCAACCAGTCTCAAGATTATAAATACACAGTCTAAAAATCATCAGACTTTTAACAGATCATTTAGATGTTATTGAAATACTTAAACGCCTTTTCAGAGGAGATGCTTTCACTTGCAATGTGGTGCTTACTTCAGTTTTAGTCTTTTCTTAAAAAGACTGATTTTAGTGAAAGGGAAGATCCTTCTCCTCAAAGCTGGCACTGACTTCCACCTCAGATGAAATACCCATTTATGCACTAGCTGCAAGCCACAACGTGGTGCTCCTAATCCATCTTGACTGCCAAAGTCAACGAGTTTTTTTTCTTTTCTTTTTAATATTGCACAGTAGGAACAGATGGAGACAAGCATGTTTTGTAACACGGGTAGCTGGGTTTCTGCAGCAGTCCCACAGACTGCGCCACACACCGTGCAGGCTGTAATGGTGAACAGCTTTCTTCTTACATGAGACCTGCTACCTTCTGAGGGTTTGAGAAGAACAATCTTTCTGGGAAAAGCAGTCCAAAGAAATGGTTAAAAATCCAAGGAAACAAAATGAAACAATGACAGATGAACAATCTGAATAATAAAATTCTGTGACTGAACACCTAGTTGGCAAACTCACATCAAACTAACTCAATCTATCTGGAAATAGAGAATTTCACCTGGTTTTCATTTGGAAAAAATATAAAAAGTAATTCTTCAGTTGTCCTTGAAAGATGTGTGCTGGTGCAATACCACTGCGATGGTCCACTGCATCCCCTGCCCCCTTCCCCTGTTGTGTCAAGGAATTCCACGGGTAGTGACCACAAGGTGAGTGGGATCTTCCAGGGAGAAAGACACAAAAGGCACATAAGTTGTTTAAGCACACAAACTTAAGAATTACTGATGAGTGTAATAAAAATAAATACATTGTTACCTTTTACCTTCAACAATGTAAATAACTATGTAATCCCATTAAAATAATCCATAGATGTATACAGGTAAGTAGTTCCTAATGAGATTAGCCAGGTTATTAGCCAGCCTGTGCCTCCACGGCTGGAAAACAAGAAGACTGGAGTGGCTTTGAAGAGATGTAGTCCTGCCAGCATAACTGAATTCAATTCATTCCTTTTTTTGCTCTTCACCTTTAGATTCACTTAGCACCTCTTGCCATTTCCCAACCGCTTCTTTGCAGCTCAGGAAGGCATCTTCCAAATGCCTCATGGAGTTGGCCAGGTCTGGGCTGGTACGTGTGACTACCATGTCATATGCCATCCAGGTTGCCTGCACTACAAACCCAGCAGATACTTGTAAGCCAGGAGTTTTGGTTAAATAAAAGCAATGTCTGATTCAATAAACAAATAAAGGACATTAATTATTACCAGTTCAGATCTTAGCTCAGAAAAGGCTTGCTGTAAAATAAAGTGGAAACTGCCCACAGAAGTACTCAAGATTCAATAAAAGACTGTTCAGCATTACTTTATGAATGTCTCAAAATGCTCAGAATGGAAGTATACTGTTATTAATTACAAATGGGAGATAGACACTACCTGAAAATTAAAACAGATAATCAAAAAGAAAGGTTCAACACACTGTTTTAAAATAAATGAACCAAAGTATTCTCCCTCCAGACCAGTTACAGTCAGGAGCTTTGTGTTAGATGAGGAAGAGTACGATCAAGGAGGCTGCAGCACAGAGTTGAAAAGTTTTAAGGACAGTCTATATCATAAAATTTGGTTTGAAATAACCAATATCTGATAGAGCAAATAGTTCCAGCACTTACCTCATACTTTCATTTTACTGTAAATTGACTGTAGTTTTATCATAAATCATGTTGAATTACAAAGAGATTAACAGTTCCTATCTATTCCTGTTAGTTGCACAGTCTCTAATGGAACTGCTCCAGGCCGTGGAGGGGGGTACGCAGCCCCCTCCTGCACACAGGACGAGCATCACACTTACAGCAGTCGTCATTCTCACTGGGGAATTCAGCACGTCATGCTCTGACCGGAGAGGTACCATGTACCCCATAATTTTTCAGAATTAAATCTCATTTTGCATACTATGTTTTAACAATTGTACATTAAATGCCTTAGTAGTATCTCTGCTTTCAGCCACCACTCTGAACTGTGCATACCTCACCTCTTAATTTTCAATTCTGAGCCAGCCGAAACTTCTAGATTATTCGCAGGCTTTCTCCCAATTAAGAACACGAGGGTGTTGGCTGTTGGTGATTCTTTCCACCTAAATTTCTGTCACATGGTAGTTTACAGCAATAACTAGAAATAATAAGTCTTTAATGTCTTCACTCTAGTAGACAAATCTGAATAAAGATCTCTACCTGTTAGTTTTTCTATTTCCTCCAGAAGTTTTTCTAAATCCCTCTTTGGGTCCTCCACCATTTTTAACATGTTCTCATAGTTTCCTTCCTGAGGTTCTGATTCAGACATCTACAAGGAAACCAGGAATTGCATACTTTATTTGACTTTGAAGTCAGTTGATTTTCACAGTTGAGAGAACATAACACTGCAATAATTTTTTTTTTTTAAAGCCACTCAGTATTTACATAAATATTCAATTTACATGTGAATTCATTAAGAATCTGACTTTGAAGTTACTGGTCATCACCTGTATGCTGCATACCATTTTCAGTCCATTTAGAAATTAAGTAGAAAGAATGACACTGGAATATGCAGTGTTTGTGCCAAATAAGGATTTTGGTATCAGTAATAACATAGATCGCTGTGTCAATTAATTAGACAATTTCATCCGTTATCCTGTTAGTTGTCATCAAGCTTTTCTCCCAAATACTCTGACTTAAGGCAGTTCCTAATTTTCACTTAGTTGTAAAATTCCCATGTACAGCCAGTGTTTCACACTTGCATGCTACAGCCGGGCAACTCCATAGACCAAGTTCTGTCACCATGTTAAGCAGCTACGAGTTTATGATTTACTAACCTCCGCTGAAGCTGCAGGTAGTGAAATTCGCTTGGGGCAAAACCAGAGGTCCAGCTTATGTAATTAAGAGCTGCAGAACCTTGATATTAACTGAAAATGTGACACACAGGCTTGCCTCCAATGTCGTTTTCTGGAAACCACGGATGGATGGGACAGAACTATGAAGAAGGAGATGGAAGAGCTTCACTGTAGTGACTACATATCACTTTTTCCACATTTTTTTTCTGCCCTTTTTTTTTTTTTTTTTTTAAAAATGTATGATTTCTCAAACTCCTAACTAGGGGGTGTCCGTTTTCCAGTCCTTATTGCTGGTAAGCGTGAAAGGAAAGCAACGGTTTGTAACGGCTTGGCAGCGTTTTAAAGCGCTGCCA